>NW_018127972.1:2703969-2707613 GCF_001952655.1 Monopterus albus | reverse complement strand
AGCAGTGACCAATGCATGTGATGCACCAACCTTGACATTCTCTTTTCCTGTCTGTGGGAGGTTGGAGTGGAGATGCAAACAGGTGTTCCCAGACTTTGCACAGAAAGTAGGAGCATCAGAACTGTGTCTGTTTCTGGAGCAACATTAATCTGATGACAGTATGATGATTTTATCTGGAATTGGCAAAGAAAACAATAATACAGCAATGTGCAATAATACAACATTACTCCCACTGTAAATAAACAATTAAACCCTCCTCAGCCAGTAGATGTTTTTTATTCAGATTTAAATCTGAATTTAAATATAATAATAAGGTTGAATATAGTTAAAACAGGAATGTCAGTAACTCTGTCTTTATTTATCTATAAATGAGTATAAGTGATTCTTACTGTCTCTATTGTCTATAGCTGCTTTATAGTGAGTGTGAAAAGCTTCCTCCTCCGTTCATTAAATCCATACACACACACACACACACACCTCCATATATCAGACTGGTTGGCTATAACTCGGTATTCTGCCTGTTTATGTGGGTGACATTAGATTAAATTAGATCATTCATCCTATGTTTCAGGGCAGTGTAGTGGTTAGTGCTGCTGCTCACAGCAAGAAGGTTCCAGGTTCCTTTATGTGTGGAGTTTGCATGTTCTCCCTGTGTCTGCGTGGGTTCTCCAGGTGCTCTAGCTTCCTCACGCAGTCCAAAGACCTGCAGCTTAGGTTGACTGGCGACTCTAAATTGCCCATAGGAGTGAATGTGTTTGTCTGTCTCTAAGTGTCGGCCCTGTGATAGACTGGCGACCTGTCCAGGGTGTACTCTTGCCCAGTGACAGCTGGGATTGGCTATGGCAACCCCACACCCTCTACAGAATAAGAGGTAGAAATCATGGATGGATGGATTCTGTGCTTACTTTCCATTTGAAGAAAATCAGTTCACTGCATAGACTGATCACCTGATCATCAGGTGGAGCCAGCAAGTTGACCCTGATGTACAGTATATTCCTATGTAGTTAGCTATAATGGCTAGACAGCAGCCCAAATCTTGTATTTGCTGACCTTCTGACTCAGAGATAAGCCTGAAAAATGATTTGACTGGCATCATGTTTATTTTAAGCCCTCTCAGAGCCTTACTGATTGACCCAATAACACCTTTAACATGACTTTTCATTTCCCCAAATCTCTACAACAGAGGCAGTGATAGCGAAATTAGCACTAGATATAGTGCAGTGTTGTCTCGAAATCTGTTTTCCTATCGGGATGTGTCTCCCCTAACCTGAATCCTAACATTATCCTAAACACAACCACTGAGGAGGGGACACTACATGAAAACTAGTTTTGAACATGAGAAACACATCTTGATGGGGGAGCACTTTTTGACACAAGACTGGTCAGGAAGCAGGGACAACACATAAACAAAAAGCACTGACATATAAGCTATGTTCTCAGCAATGACAAAACCTCATATACTACTTGACATGGTCGAGCCAGAATATGATATTGGACAGCAGGACGGACCACAACAGAATTAATTAATTTGAATTTCTCCTCCATAGATAGGTAAACATCAGTATATGTACTGATGAAAAGAGATTTGTAACACTAAACAAAGTGGGTAATTTAGAAGCCCCATATTTTAACTGGCATAATGCAGACATAGTAACTTCTCCAGCCTTACAACAATTCGCTACAGAAACAGCGCTTTAAAAGGCATGCAACATGTGTGTGTGTTTTCTATTTACTTACCTTTAAGTCCCACCGAGTAGTGAAAACTTCAAGGTCTGAAAATCCAACCAGTGATCGCTGCATCTTCCCAAACAAATCCCTGGCATTACAGGCGACCAACTGCCTGGAGATTATGACCATGCATGGAAATCCTTAAAATATCACGTAAAACTTTACATTGTTGGGGAAAAAACTAGCAAGAGTTTGCGAAACTTGTATAAAGAAGAACTAGAACATACATACACCTCATCTTTTGAGCTTTAGATGAAGTTTAAGATGATAATTCACAGTTGTAACATTGTAGATAGGTCAGTAAACAAGGAAAAGCATGCCATGGGCTCTTTCAAGTCACTCATGTGCATGTGAGCTAAATTGCCTGACAACACTTACCTTTCCAGTATTATTACATTTCCAGTGTTTACACAGATTCCAACAACTTCACTACTTCTTATCTATAGTTATTTACAGTATATATGCTTCTGTTCTCTTTCATTTCTCAGTAATGCAAATTAAGTTTTGTTGTACTGAAAATGTGCAATGACAAATTAGAGTAAATGAGTGAAAGCCACTAGTCAAAGAATAGCAATGTCTCAAATAACAAGCAGCTAGTAGGAACATACAAACAGTACTGTAGTTGCTAATAAAAGCTCATTAAATAACACTGAAGAGCACAAAATACCTGTAATCCCTCCTGTGTTCAAGTCATTCTCATTTTATAATAGTCATTATAATTTCCACAGTTCTTGTCCAATAGTTAAAGCCTGTGGTACTGGTAAGAGGTTTTTCCCCATTCTTAGTACATTTGAGCATGTTAATGAACCCACTGCTGGTAAACTGTAACAATGACCTTTTTACATTAAAACACAGCTACATGTACCAGTGTATTATAATGGAGAGGCCTCTAAACAGCAGGCTCAATCTGCTACACTGTCAGAAAACAATGCTTTCTGAATTCACTGACAGAGATTCGGAGACCAGCAGTGTGTGACGTTTCTAGAGAAACAATTGCATCCAAATGAGTAATTAATAATTCATAGAAATTAATTTATAATGTTCTCCTTTGCTAAATGTTCCCATAAACTTGGACAGCATTCAGAGCTGGTTTCATTGTTTTGGTATCAGCAAGAAAGTCTTGTTTTTAGTGTATTTAGCAAAAAAAAAAAAAAGACTTGGAAAGACAAAGGAAATCAATTAACAGCCAAAGGCACACCATTCCCCTGTGGCTGACTTCATTAAGATGTATTTTCCTCTCAAACTGGCTGGTAAAGCTCTACTAGAGTTGCAAGCACTGCTAATACATAAGCTCAAAGACAATTTTTTAAATACATGTTGTAGTTTGATGGGTTATTTACATTGGCATGAGTATACTGTACTTACAGTACATGAGTATACTGCTGGTATCCTATCACATATGGTCCTTTTGATGAAGGTGACACACTGCATTTTGTATGTGTGAGATGAGAACAATCAGGACGAAATGATTTTCAATCTCCATTTTTACATACTTTCATCTTTGCCTTCTTTGATGCCATGCCTGTCTGTGGTGCCTAATTGTGAATGTGGATTACTAAAGAGACCGTTTAGATTGTGAAAGAATAGACTGTTAAAAAAATGAATGAATGATGAAACCCAGTGTTATGGTAGCCCCCCTCACCAGGAGGGTGAGGGGGGACTGAGGTTGGACTCAAGTGTGCAGACCCAGGTGCTAGAGGGAAAAACATGACGGTAGCAGGTAAATAAAGTGAACACAAAGTATCAAAAGAACATAACATGGGAAAGTACGGTACTTGGATATGTATGATATGTAGTGTAGTGTAGTGTAAATGAGCGTAGCTCGTAGGTAGTGTGGTAGAGTCAAGCCAAAACGCACAGTGTCTGTCAGCGTAGCATTCTACCAACATGTACAGTCCGCGTTACTATGTTAATGT
>NW_018127972.1:2698813-2703947 GCF_001952655.1 Monopterus albus | reverse complement strand
GAAGGTAATCATCGGGATGCACCCCAGCTGTGTGCATCGACCAACCAGTTGCTAATTACTGGAATGCAACACAGCTGAGGTGCAGAGCCCACAGGATAGAGAGAGCAAAGGAGAGAAAGACGGAGGAGAGGCAGCGGCCGCCGAGCAGCCCTGACACCTAGACCCTTGTGGCTGTGCAGATATGAAACATATCATTTTAAATTGTACTGCTTGTGTGGTCATAAATTTTGGCCAGTGCGGTGTTGTTTCAACTACACTGACCATGAAGGTCATGGGCAGATGACCATGACAGTGGTGCAAAGTAACTAAGTAAACATTGTATTTTTTTACTGCACTACATTTATCTGTTAACTTTAGTCAGAATCACATTAACAACACAAAATACAGTAAAAACATAAGATTTTATTGATCCATGGTAGGAAATTCAGAAAATACTCAGCAGTATATGAAGTACTTAAAATTGTAAGTATATAAGGTAGTTAACATGAGCTTCACCTTTACCAGCTGCATTAAGATAAGGCAATGAACATAATAATGCATCAAAAATTGTAATCCAATAACATTATATACAGTACATTGGTGTGTTTTGGTATTTTGATGCTTGTACTTTTGTACTTTCACTTAAGTAACATTTTGACTGCAGGACATTTACTTGTATTTTTATTTATTTTACTTGTAATTTTACACTGTGGTATTTCTATTTCTACTTAAATAAAAAATCTTAGTACTTTTTCCACCACTGGAAATTTACATCCCTTGCACCTAATGCAAATGCATAAAATTTAGCTTTAATTAAAAGGTGAATTGTCTTAAAACCACACAGTGTGTGTGTGTAAAGTCACTCATGTATGCAAATGCATAAAGCTGTGCTGCTGATTAGGACTTCCAGCAACAGATTGCATTTTAAATCTCATCTTTAAATTGATACCTGAATCTGATGTCAGAACTGAGCTTCTGTTGCTGAGCCGAATTTAATTACGAACAGTCATTGCAAGAAAATCAAATAGTATTAGTAAGTAATACTTTCATTTAAAGTGCTAGCATATCTCCACCCACTCTTAAGTCTGAGATCGTGGAGCTTTCCATAAGCATTTGAGCAGATCGACATGGAAATACCTTCAGAGAGAACTTGCACTCTATCTCCATGACCTTATCATAGGCCAGTTTTAGATCCAAGATTCAAAACAGTAAGCTCTAGTGCAGTGCTGAATGGATTTGTTACCATCAGTTGGCATAAATGATGATGTTACATGGGCAATATTTTTCAATCAGCCTGAAATCATTCTCAGAATCAGAATCAGAGCCAACTTTATTGGCAATTTATGTATAAACACAAGCAGTTTGAAATATGCGCATCATGGTATAGTCCTTCAGTCCACTTGTGTCATTGTATAGATGCTGCAGATCAGGGCATTACAGTAGCGTGTCTTCCTCTCTGTGCTGAATGCAAAGCCTAACCAAGATGAACGAACACAGCCATGCTGTACCCGTCCCGGTGAAGAATGGTGATGGGTAGTCAGAGTGACAGATTCTAGAAAATGTGAGCATCCATTTTATGATTTGCTGCTAATTGCTGTAATGATAACCAGCTCCTCATTACTTTATGTTCTCAGGTCAAAGTGAAAGTGAAACAAAGTTTTCTTAATAAAAGCAGTTTGATACTTAAAGTCAAGCACATCCTACATGTCAAGCACACACACAGATAATTAAGCTGGTTCCTGTTCAGTACACCATGATTAAAGGCGCCTATTCACTGGCTCCTGGATAATGCAGGTGTTTTGGGGGATTGTCAGGGTGACTTTGATCCTTGTTCTTACCCAGGATTCTTCACTCTTTTAGGTATGTAATCACATTAAAATGTGAGTTGGTCTCATATGTAATTGAGTGAGGCTTAAATGTCAAAAGCCATATGTTTAATGTCAGCTGTTGTTTTTCTTATTTTGATTGATGCAAAGGCAGTAAGTGTCTTTTTTAGCAAAAAACAAACATTTTCAGTTGAATTCTTACTCTGATGCCAGCAGTAGAGAAAGAATGGCAAGCAGTCTGGCCACTATTAGATTCTTTATTACCTTCTGTGTAGTGTAGTTGAGCAGTTGTAGTTGTACTGCTGTCTTTGCCTAATAACAACTGAAGAATAAATCTCTCACTATGTTTTCTGTTCAGTGAAGTAACTGTGTAGCGAGTCAAACTGATAATTCTACTTTTGACAAAAAGCGCTATGCACCTTGCAGAAAAATAATAAAAAGGAACAATAGCAGATGGAAATAAAGACCTTGATGCACCCTCTTCTTACACAGTTGAAGATTACTTGAGATCTTTTAAAATGCTGTTTTTCTGTTCAGTTCCACTTTGTTTAGTTGAGCACATTTCCCACTTCCCCTTGTAGTGCTCTTTTTGGAGGATTTTTCCAAACCAAGAGTAACTTTGAATCAGGCGGAAAAGTTGCACAACAGTGTAATAGTTGAGAACAGAGGGGGAGACAGTCAATTTTGCTTGCCCTCTTCCAGCATATTGTCCATACTTGTTTGTTTGACTTTGTGGTTTTTTTTTTTTTTTACATCTTATTGTGGTTTGACAAACAACTCAAAGCTCAGAAATGGAAACTTCCCACTAGCTTGTGAACTCGCAAATATTTGCCATTTCAGACTTCTAAATGAACTTTTGTGTTTCTCCCTAAAGATTGAATATGGGGTCCAGCTACAGCTCTAAACTGGACAATCTGACATCTGACCTTCCTGTAATGTTGTTGTTTTAATTACAACGCAAACAAAATGATTGTTACAAGACACTTTACAAAGAAATGTAGGAATATCACTGTGTATAATGACTTTACAAGTGGTGTGAGGGTGTGTTCTTTGTGTTAAAAAATATAAATATATAAGAAAGGGGGAAGAAGGAGGAAAGAAGAGTAGGCTGTGAGCTGTAGGCTGTGATTTGGGGAGAGGAAAACACAGATAAATAATATGAACAAGGAGGGTACTGGGAGTGTATCAGAAGAGAAAAGAGTCTTGATATATGTTGATTAGCAAATAGTGATTTCTCATCACTTTGTCTGTTTTCTCCCCCAAGTGTTACATCCTACCAGACCTTACCCAGAAACATGCCCAGCCACCGTGCTCAGATTGTGCCCCGCTATCCAGAGGGATATCGCACGCTGCCCCGTAACAGCATGATGAGGCCTGATAGCATCTGCAGCGTGGCAGGCTCCGTGTACGACCATGCTCTCCGTCCCGCCTCTACCAGCGCTGGCACCACAGCAGAGAAGAGGAGGTCGATGAGAGATGACACCATGTGGCAGCTGTATGAGTGGCAGCAAAGGCAGGCCTTCTCCAGGCAAAGCTTGGCTCAGCCAACAGGTGCAAATACTACAGAGAGATATAAAACTACTTCCTGTCTTACATTAAGAGAAATGACAGGGTAGAGCTAATTTGCCATACTAGCCTACAGTTACAGTTAACTTTATTTATATTTTCTTTAAATTTTTATTTCTTGACTTCAACACCCATTGAAGACACTAAATATACAGGCAGACCATAATAGACCTGTGTGGTGTGATCATGAAACAAACAGAACTGTAACATATTCATCATATTTTTAGCATTTTTTCACCATTTGAGTTTTGACTGGCCCTCTTTAAACTGTGGTTTCATTTCGCATGCTTTTGGGTTAACCATGTGCTCCATGATAACATACAGTATGTTGGTGTTGTGTCATCATTTGATATTTGACTTGTTTTTTCAAATGGCCGACCTCACTATTTGGAATAGATTCCAATTTCCTGACAAGGTTCTGACTCCACTGTGGTTTTCTTTTCTCCTGTTGTTGTTGTGATTGCAGCTGTGGGTCATTACGGCACCCTGCCCAGCACAAAGACTATGGGCAACATCTCTGAACACACCGTGGTGACACACTCCATCCCCACCTCACCATCTCACGGTTCCCTGGCTCTCTACAGCACCTTTTCCCCTCCTCGCCAACAGGTCCCCCACAACCCCAGCAGCTCCCACTCCGAGGTGTCCTCGCCAGTTCTCATGGGGGACGCAACACTAGATTGTCGGCACAGGACACACCCCGCCAAGGTAACAGACATGGCACTGGAGGTGAACTCACATAATAATAATTAAATATATAATGCAACATGCTTCACAAAAGGCAAAAAAAGCTATTTTTGTCCCAGTATATTTGTGCTGTGCTATATTTGTGCCTGGTAAAAGCCTCTTTCTCCTGCCGCTGTCCTGCTGACAGACAGATAGCTGTTCTGATGACAATGACACAGATCCTGCCGCTAATGTCTCACTTTCAGTGTGGATTCCTAGTTAGTCCTCAGCTGAGGAACTGAACACAATGGTCTTGTGAGCTGTAGAAAATGTGAGGCAGTTGCTGATGTAGTTTGTAGCAAGACTGCAAAAGGAAAATTCTATTGCTAACTCAAGTCACTGTTTTGTCTATATTATTGTTACAACAGTGGGTCAGTATTTGCCAGTGGATCATTTTGAACGTGAAACAGGAGCAACAGGAAGTAACTACGTTGAATTAGCAGTAATTGAACACAGCGAACATAGCTGTGATAATTACAGTAGGAAAGCATTTCATCCTGTGTGGTAGAAATGATCAAAGTGCCTTTCAGCTAAAATGCTTTGCAATTGACATTGAACCTCACAAAGACTGAGAGGTCAGTTGTAATCCGGTGGCAAAAAAAGAGCTCTGGTTTTCTGTGATTCAAGGCATGTAGAAATAAAAATCATAAAATAAGACGCTAGGTTTCCAAAGCAGTGACATGTTTCTGCTACACTGCATTTCTTGATCAATAAGTGCTGGGTGCAGTGACAGGTCCCAGAAGTCTCCCCTCATAATGAAGTCTGACTCAGGGTTTGACAGGAAAACAAGCATCCCCAAGATGATGAATGATGATAAATATAATTTCATCCTGGCAATCACAGAGCGGAAATGCAGATAGGAAATAGTAGAAAATGACTGTCTCTTTGTAGCTCTCTTATTTATCTCCCCATCCAGAAGAAAAAAATTAAACAAAATACAAAGTGAAAAACTCACTAATGGGCTTGGCATCCCATCTCACATAAAGGAGGCCCTTGTCAGATATGGAAACAATCCAGGGTCTGAAGAGTCCACAGAT
>NW_018127972.1:2689477-2698798 GCF_001952655.1 Monopterus albus | reverse complement strand
TGAGAGAGACAAACAGAATACAGAGTTGAGTTTGCAGTCACTGGATGATTCTCACTTGAGTCAAAAGTCTGAAGCCCAGGTAGAGTCACTGCCCCCAGTCTCTGAGCCACAGTGACACCTCAGATCAAGTTTGCACTGACTGAAACACAGTAGACAGCTCACGTTAGCACACCGGACACACTGTGCTCTGTAGTCACAGCCAGAGAGAGGAGGAAACATTGGGTTGAACTGAGGTGTAATAATGTTGAATCCATAAAAGTTAGGATTGACACTCAGTATAACAAGTGAGAAATGATTTTTTTTTTTTGTTCTGTAGAAACAAGGGATGAGACGATATGACTTTTTCTTGATATGATTTGATGTCCAATATAGTAGTGTACAATTTGATTCAATCATGATACAATTAAAATTCAATGACAACAATGTATGATTAGCTGTGGAATACTTGTACTGTATTCCTGTTTTTTTCCCACTGGTTTGATTATATAAAGAACAACCAGATATACTGACTTACGTTCTGTTAGGCTATCTTATTTACAAAAGATATGAAGCTGCTAGTGTATGGAGACCACATAATTCATATCACTAGACAAAACAATACATATTTTGATGTTTTTGTATTGTGATTATATTGGCTTTTGAAATATTGTCCCAGAAACTCACATGTCAAAATGTACAGGCCAGAGGAGTCTTTCCAATTATTGAATTTATTGTTATTCCATAATAATGTAAAATAGTCATTTTGTTGATTCTATAGTGGTACTGTAGTATTATTGACACTTGTTTCTGGGTGTACTGCAGAGCCTTATAAAGCTACAGGAAGGTCTCTAAGCAACAAAAAAAACCTGTGGACCCTGATTTCAACCCTCCATCCTCAAAATGCTTTGGTTATAATATAATTATATTGAAATTTATTTATGAATATGCACTATATATAACTATTGACATTTGGGGGAAAAAATGCAGTAGCCACCTTAACGCCCTATTGTGATACATACTGTATTAGCAAACTAATTGAATTTGAAGCCTTATGGGCTCCAGACAGATGTTTATTTTATGTTTGTGTTTTTAGTTTATCAGTGTTCTGCTTCAATGTGACAATATGATTCTTGAACATTTGCATGGCGTGATGTAGAAAATGGTCAACAGTCATGTGAAGTTTGCGTCATTTATAGATAATAATGTACCTCACAGGGTTCCTCTAAAGGAAAGATGTGTATGGAGTATGAAGTAGAAATTTGGATTGTATTAAGAAATATATCCCCTATTTGTTGTGTCTAGGAATGTGTTATTAAATCTTAGAAAGTGAGCAGTGAAGTACTTTCAAGTGTAAGTGGTGCATTATCTGACAGAAATGCAGGGGAGGGAGCCAGTATTTTTGGCCATAACTGTATGAATATATATAATGTATGGGTGTGGTCAATGAACAACAGACAAACAAGGTGAAGAACCATTGTCTTCTGTCAGCATCATTCCCTTCTCATCTGTCTCCCACAGTATGGCTATCCACCTGACCGTCGATCTGTCGCATCCGGCGTCCCTCCTCAGACCATCACCCCACAGTCCCTCCAAGGCAAGACGGTGAGACCTACATTCAACCTACAGTCCACCACCTCTTCATAAACTTTTACAGAGTTAAAGTTTTGACAGCATTGACCAAAATAAACAGCCTCTACGGTCTATCACTGATTTAAACCCACAGTGACTTGACACATAACTCACATGTCCATCTTAATGATGTTTTGTTCTCAGCAGCTTCTTATTGCTGTTTCCACTTGTCTCTGTGGGACCAATGTAATTATTGACAATGCCATTGTAATGATAACAGTGCACACACGCACAATGTGGCAGCACAAGTGAAATTGTCTTTGCTCTCAAATTGAAGCAACAGCAATCAAGACTGAGAGCTGATATTTCTGTTCAAGGCAAGCTGTGAATAATATTGTGAATACTTGATGACAGTCGAGTGCTGTGGCAGTTTGATGAGGAAGATTTGTGGAGTAATTTTACACAGGGCTTTTTTTCAGTTCACTGTCTTATCACAGTGGCTGTGCTCCCTTATTTCACTGTGTAATGTGTGTGTTTGTGTCTGACCTACCTGAACCCATACAGTATGTGTCTGCAGGACTGTGTTTTTCTGCACTGGTCTATCCATAAATCTTTAACTGAAATCACTGTTGATCTCGCCCCTCATCTAGTCTTTTTTTTTTTATACTGACAATAAAATTGGAACTATATGGTGATAACACATAAATATTTTGACCAGACTGATGATGTAATAAATCAGGCAGTTCACACACACTGGCCAGTAGCAGGATCATAAAACCTTTGAAAGGTTTCCTCTCTGACTGAAATACTGACTGACTGGATTTTCTCCAGATGCAGTATATTTCCTAGCCCCCTGAGCCACATGTCAAATGTAGGAACCTTCTGAGATTTATAGAACCGTTATCAGCTTTGTAACAGTTAAGGGAAACAGTGAAATGAAAAATGGCCCGAGTCTCATTCTTGTTCTGTACTACACATTATTCTGAATCCTAGGGAATAAGGTCTCAAGAACCAGGTGGGAACACAAGCAAGTGTTATAGTGAAAGTGTAAACAGTTAACACACACAGGGCAGTATTAGCATTTAGTTAGAGCAGTGTTCCTGGACACCTGGCAAATGTTTAGTATTCGCTCCCCTCAAAAGAAGAAGGTAAAGAAATCTTAAAAGTGCAGTTTTAAAGCTCCACAAACCAACATTTTTATATCATTAATAAAAATAAGAATGAGAAAGGGGTCATTCACACTCATCAAACCAGGAAGAATTATCACCAACTCTTTTGTAGGGCTGGCTACCAAATGTCAATACTTTAGGATCGACTTTTATTGTCATTGTGTTACAGACAACAAAAATATGTAGCAACTCCCATAACCACAAGTAGATTTAAAATACAACTTTACATTAAAATAATCAATAAAACACATTTAACCCAGAGATTCCCAGCCACCCTCCCCATAGTCCACCAGTATCAGCGTCTTAGCAGTACAATCAACTTTACTCATTTAACATCCTGGTTGCCTGTGGGGGGGCACTGTCTCTCATCTTCCTTGTCCCAGCTTTGATGGAGCTACTGTATATCTCCTGTCTGAAGGCATGTGTTCAAACAAATGGTAGGCAGGGTGTGTTTGATCCCTAATAATATTTATTGACTGGCGTTTGTATCTGGAGGAGTAGGTAGTAGAAATGTCCTGTAATGGAATACCGATTATTTTCCCAGCAGATTTTATGACCTGTGGTAGAGCTTGCTGCTCCGTTCTAATACAGCTGTTAAACCACACTGATACATTATATGTCAGCACACTTTCAGTAGCACAGTGATAGAAATTCAATAGAGACTTCTGCAGTAAGTTTGCCCTCTTTAACCTCCTCAAATACAAGAGATGCTGTTGTGCCTTCCTAATCACTGATGTTGTGTTAATATCCCATGACAGACTCTCCATCATTGTCAAACCCAATAATTTGAAGTGTGCTACCCCCTTAAATTCTTCACCATGTATTAGACGTGGCAAGTAGTTAATCACCTTTTTGCAAAAGTCAATAATACAGACCAAACTGCTTAGATACTATTGAGTATTGACAAATGCCTAGTCATTTGGGGCCATATTGTGATAACTAAGGAGTAAATCTCATCAGCGTCAGTGAGCGACTAAAAATGCAGCATGCTTGTTGCAACATGCAAAAACATGCTTATTACAGTGCACAGAGACAAGCCTCACATCACATGTATGTTGGAGTATTTTGAGAGGCTTGACTTCAAGGTGCATTGCATGGGAGATGTAACATTTTCTCAGTCTAAACTGATTGTAAATATCCATGTTAAAATGCATTTTATAAAATTGGTATCAAAAAAGTATCCTTCAGGAACTGGTACCGAAGTCAACATATTGGTACCTGTAGCAGTATCAAAAAATCAAAAAATTGAACAATACCTAACCATATTCTTTTGGCTCACTATTTTGATTGTGGTTTGAGAGAGGTGGTGTTATGGTAGCCCCCCTCACCAGGAGGGTGAGGGAGGACTGAGGTTGGACTCAAGTGTGCAGACCCAGGTGCTAGGGGGAAAAACATGACGGTAGCAGGTAAATAAAGTGAACACAAAGTATCAAAAGAACATAACATGGGAAAGTACGGTACTTGGATATGTATGATATGTAGTGTAGTGTAGTGTAAATGAGCGTAGCTCGTAGGTAGTGTGGTAGAGTCAAGCCAAAACGCACAGTGTCTGTCAGCGTAGCATTCTACCAACATGTACAGTCCGCGTTACTATGTTAATGTTCTGGCCCAGACGGAGCATCTGCCAGAAGTTTATATAAGGAGGCGAAGGTAATCATCGGGATGCACCCCAGCTGTGTGCATGACAAACCAGTTGCTAATTACTGGAATGCAACACAGCTGAGGTGCAGAGCCCACATGATAGAGAGAGCAGAGGTGAGAAAGACGGAGGAGAGGCAGCGGCCGCCGAGCGGCCCTGACAGGTGGTAAAAGCCAAATTAGAGATCAAAGGGAAGTCCTTATTGGTCTTACCTTCATTACTGTGGCAAAAGGCACAGCTCCAAACAATTAATGGTGCTCTTTGTCTCCTGGATGTGCAAATAGGCAGTCATTTGCTAACAGGTTAGCTGGATATTTTATTAAAGCTTTAATATATCAGGTATTTGTGTATCTCAGCCTGTTGTAGAGTTGTTTGACCCCTAATGGCCAAAGATTTTAAAGTAATAAAGCTTTAAATTATATTAAATAATGGTTTTCGTATGTCAAATTCTCTTGCATATCATGAGAATTTGACATATACCATATTTGACTTATATCATATCAATCTCCCAGGTATTATCTTTTCAATTCTGAAATACACTTTGGATACGACAGAGCTAGTATACAGTTTAATAGTTAGCATGCTATCTAGTGTTGCATGATGAGGTTTCTGTTCATATTGTCTTAGATTGGAAAAGAAGACAAAAGTAAGGCTATGAGCTTGAAATGTCTATGACTGTTCAACATAAACAAGGTTATCATCTGTATATAAAATAACTCTGCCCCCAGAATGTTAATGAAGGTTCATCTGGTGCTGATGATTATGTGCATAATACTGCATTTAAAGATTCAAATTGCATTACTGAACTAACAGGCACAGGTCCTGGCAGACCAGTATTGTGAAAAAAGGCCACTGTACTGCTTTCTCTCCTATTAAAAGGCATCTGAGTCAGTGCATTATGTCTAATAACAGTTAGTCACTGGGTGTTGTTGATATTGTCAGTGTGGCAGCTCTTCTTCTCTCCTCTGTCTGTTGCTCTATGCAGCCCGAGGAGCTCACTCTGATGCTGATCAAGCTCCGTCGACAGCAGGCAGAGCTCAACAGCCTGCGGGAACACACAGTTGCGCAGCTAATGGCCCTGGGCATGGAGGGGCCCAACGCCAAGGTCAGCATTGAATGTACAGTATGTATGTATGTACATGTGGTTGCATGCATGCATTTGTGCTTTTCCAGTCAAGCAATCAAAATCCCACATTCTGTGTGTTTTTGTGTGTCTGTGAGGAGAGGTTCCTTGTGTAGACTGGCAGTACTGGCAGTAAAATTGAACTGTGAAAGGTAGAAGACAGTGTAGTCAATACTACTCAAGCACTTGTCTTTTTGTGTTGACAGTAGAAGTTGAATGGTCCACCACTTTGGTCCAGACTGAAATATCTCAACAACTGTTGGATTGGTTGTCCTGGAATTTGGTACATATGTTCATGGTCTGTATGTATACTAATGACTCTGGTGATCCCCATTTCATCTAATGGCACCAGCTGGCTGGAGTTTCTACTTAACTAGTTAAATAGCTACAATGTTACAAAATGTGGTACAGACATTCATGGCTCTCAGATTCTACTGACTTGTACCTAGCACCACCAACAGGTTGACATTTTCAGATAACCTTTAATGGAATTTGATGCAGAGGTTAATTTATATGAATACATTCTAATAACTTTGGTCAGTCATTTAACACACTTTTATAACAAAGAGCAACAACCATTGGCTGAATGTAGAAACCAGTACATAGTGCCTTAAGCTGTCACACACAAAAAGGCCTCTAATCCCTTACAGAAGTGCTTTTTGTAAAGAGCCAGGTGTAAAGTACCATAGAACAAGTACAGGAAATGTTAGTAAACATATTACACAACTTTGGGTACCACAGAAGAAACACTGGAAGGCAAGTATCACAGGAAATTACCATAGTAACATGGAGTGCCATTACCATAGAAAAATATGAAAAATAATTCAAATATAATATAACAATTATTGTTGTTGTGGCACCAGTGAGGAGCTGGCATAGTAAAACTATAACATGTCAACATGAGCTGATGACACCAGGTGTCACATGTTTGTTTTCTGCATCCCCAGGTCAACAGTGGCGTTACTAAATAACAATAAGCAACAACAGATGCAGCACAGGGAAACTGAGGATTCCAAATTTGTGAGAGAATAAACACAAAACAGCAGACACGTTAAAAGGACATATTAATATGATATGATATATTTTGGGACAAACTTTGACAATAAACCCTAATTTTTACTTTTAAAATGCAGTCATATTTATTGGAGCCATCAGACTAGAAATGAATGTCATAGTCATACGGCATTGTTGACCAGTTGCAGGTATCCTACTATGTGAACATGTATTATTCTGACATCAGTGTATGTGCAGACTGATGGGTGTGTGGATGTTGGGGTTTGGTATCTTGATTCATGGGCTTTCTTTTGCACTTGCATGGGTTTGCATTGGCAGCGCTACTCCTGTCCAAGCATGTTGGCTTGAGGTTTCTGTGCAGTTGTGAACCATGAGAACTTGGATGCATCAGAGCTGATTCATTAAAAAAACATATCATTTTTTGTCTCTTTTCAGCTTGACGTGCATCACAAGTTCTGGTTTGAAGCCACTAGCATGTTGTGTCTTATGTGTGCCCAGTGTAGTACTAACTTTATTAGTTCTGAGGTGGAAGGCTCAAAGTTATTTTAGAACAAATGTACAGTAAGTGTGTAACATGTCTGGTGTCCCTGGTTTTGAAATTGTTGCAGTTTGAAGTGTAGCATGTTGTTGTGTGTTTTGGGTTGACTGCTTTAGGTTTTGTAAATTGTATGATTTATATTGCAGAACATGTGTTAACTAGTTACAACTTAACAATCTGCATGTGTGAACTGCTGGGTAATATAATATATAAAGTCATATTGTGATATGAGACAGTTACTGTATGATATGGAGTTTTGGATATGGCCACATGGTTTTAGCGCTCACGTACTCGTTTTTTTTTCCTGGTCAGTAGGTTGCATTACCGTCATGTTCTATATTTTCTCAAGCTACCAGACTGTTCCATCTTAAGTGAAGTGAGGAATGGCTAACAGTTTTTTACATTATATCCATGTTACTACCCAGAGTTTCTTAACTGTAAATATCTACTGAATGTACCACCCAGCCCTACATACACAGTACATTAGGAAGAAAATAGCTCAGTAGGAACAGAGAATTTGTGGTGTTCACCCTTTATATTCTGCTATAGAGCATGTGAAGGTATGTCACACTGTGCTGAATGTTGGGACGGGGGTGCCATTTTGGGAGGAGGCGCTGGAGTTATCTGCATATGTTCTTGTTTTGTTTGGCTAAAAGGTTGTTTAAATCATTTACATCTCACTTTACTGACTGTGGTCATCTAAATTGGGTAACCTTAAGAAACTGTAGCTAACTTGTAGCAGACCTAGAGATCCTGTCAACTAGAACAACAGACTGAAAAATGACTCTGCACCCTGATTTCAGCTTTCAGTTCAGGAGCTAACGCTAGCTAGCAGTTGTTGACAGATATCATAAACACTGCAGATTAATCAATTTCTGTCCTGTCTGTGCTCAACCTGAATAATAAAGTGGGTGTTTGGACATAGCTGAAGCATCTGCTACTGTATGTAGCTGCATGAGATACTATTTTTTAAATGAACTTATACTTGAACAGTATGTAGTGTATATATCTATGATTGATAATGTGCGTGAGGCTCCCAAAATGGCACATTTACTCAAAATTCAATACAACATGGTGACAACTTCACATTCTGCTATTTTCCTCATGATGGTCAGTCACAGTTATTGTGATCAACTTGTTCACCTACCACCAAACAAGCTGACATTGGGCAGGCTGATTCTGCCAAACCCCAGATTACTGAATATTCAGTGGTTATTTTTACCATTCATTGCTAACCCTTTTAATATTTGAATTAATATTATAGGGAAAGCTTGTCATAGAAAAAATAAACTTAGCAACTAAAACACAATCCTCAAGTTTATTCTAAGTGAAAAATAAACATACAGCGATACATTATTATGTCTAAAGCCCTACATCTCAAATGATCTTCATTTTTCTCTTTTTATGATTTCATCCTTCCTGTTGAAATGTGCCTTTGACTATCTTTTACCTTCCCCTTCTGTCCTCTTCTTATTTCCTCTTGTCTTGTTTTGTCCATATCTACCAAACAACATGGCTTCACTGCTCCTGCTTCTTCTCTTCCTTCTGCTATGGCTACTGCAGACTGATGTTCTTTCCCATCACCTACAGAGGAACCTTATTTACCTGGAAAGCCAGGTGAGGACTTCTGAACAAAAATATGGATTCTTGTCTTTTCCTGGCTACTTCTTCTTTTGTTACTGTTCCTTGCCCATTTAACAGAAATGTTCTAATCTAAACAAAAAGCCAGTGTTCTTTGCTTTACAAGTGAAACATGGTCCAGACTGTGTGTGTTAGAGTATGTCACAGCATCAACCTAAATGCAGACCTACAAGTTTTTTGGGCTTAATGCCACATGACTGCTTTAACTGTATCATTACATCCTCATTTTATATTTATAGCGTATTGAAATGAAATAAAACCAGTGGCTGTCTGGAAAGTAGGAAATCAACATAAAATCTTTGGGTATGGAGTAAATGTAAAACATTGCACCATAACAGATTAGCTGCAATATGCATCAACACTGATTAGCCCCAGGAGGGATAGATAGTTAAACAGTAATGTTGCTGTAATTTTCCAAGCCATCACAACCTTTTTATATGCACACTGGAGCTTGGAGCTGTATTACGCATCACTCACACTCTTATTTGCATGTACCCAAATGCAACAATGCTCAACCTCTCTGATTGCTTGCAAATGTCAGCCTTGTACACTCCAGAGAAGAACAGCTCAAACAACAAAATGAGGAAAGTGCTAGGACATAAATGTGAATGACAAAATTCGATTTACAGTAGGACGCAAACATTCCAGC
>NW_018127972.1:2681225-2689466 GCF_001952655.1 Monopterus albus | reverse complement strand
TAAAGATAACTGTGGTGTAAGACTACAGGGTGAAAAGTTACTGCATTTAATTGTGACAATTATTTGTTTTTGGCCAACACGTACTGACACCAACGTTAGAAACAATATGGATGTCCCCACTACAATCTTATTAGCATTGTATTTCAGTTTGCTCACATAACCTGTCGACTATTCACAGACATATCTTAATCATGGCAGGCAACTAAATGTCCTGTGTATTTTTGGCCTGTAGGTTAGAACTCAGCTTCCCATGATTCCTGCATTCTTGAATAGGACTGCTTGACTCTGAAAAGGCCATGTGCTTCAGGGAGAGAATAGCCTTGGACAGGCTAGCTAGGAGGGAGTGGCTAGGAGTGCTCATGCTAAATTCTAAAAACTTTTAACAAACATTTGTTGAGTTTTTCTTTAAAAACAATTCAGTTGATTGTCATTGTGCTATTATCTGAATTCATGTACACCAAAGGCAGCAGAGCAATCTAAATGCAGAGCAAACATGTAATTTCACTACCTAGTCCCTCACTGCAGAGGAAAACCATAAGTATGTACAGTAGGTCCAGGATGAACCAGAATCGGGTCTGTAAACTCTGATGGGCCATTTGGATAGTAATTTTACAGTTCACCTTGGTTTTCTCTTTCAAATAAGGTTGACTAATCTAACGGTCTGTTTACAACCTGAATAGTAATCTGAGTGTTTGTGTTTCTTCCCCTACCAGACCTATTTTTAATTATGCTGTTATGAGATCTTAGCAATATGTTTTTTTTAATAAGAAAGTTACGACAGATAAAACCAATGGCCAGAAACTACAAAATAAATCCCAAGTTGCAATAATGAAACTTTTAAAAAATTGTTGGACATAGCTATCTTCTGCATAATTTCAGCTTTATGCAATTGGATGTAGACAATGTTTAGCCTGATACAAAGTATATGTGGAAACCCTACATAAAACCAATATACATAAATACATTTTGAGACAACTACCTGGGTATAATAGTAGAACCTTACCATACCAGTTTAGAAGATAATCTGAACCCACCTCTACTTGGGTCCTTAGTAGGGTCTTGTATACTGAAAATGAAGAGGACCCATCAAAACCATGTAAACAATAGCTGCCTGAAAAATGGCAAACCTTTGGTGATCTTAGAAAAATGCTCAACACTAATATAAAATAAAAGTATTTGTAATAAATCAGCTACTGCAGAAACACAGATGCAGTCCTTAAACATAGGTTAAAACCTGAATTAATTCAATTCAGTTCAATTCAATTTTATTTGTATAGCAAGAAATCACAACAAAAGTAATTTCAGGGCCCTTTACAGAGTAAGGGCTAGACCTTACTATTCATATATAATTAAACATGGCCTTTCTTGGTAACACAGTTGAAATGTTTGAAAAGTGCCAGTGTTATTGAAATCATTACTATATTATGGCATTCCATACTTTGCATTTGTTGTTACAAATTGCAGTTTGGGTTTGGGTTAAGGTTTAGGGCTGAACCCCATGTGTTGGGATTAAGATGGGTGAGTTAGGGTTGGTAGGGTGAGATGTTAGTCAGTAAGCATTAGTTCTGTGTTTTATTCTATTTAAGGAAAAGTGGTAGGTTAGTCCCCTTCCATGTCTAAGACATCAGTCATTAAACAATGGCTGATCCATCAACACTCACAGCTGTGTTATTACACTGTTGTATCCTGTTTCTCCATGGTGCTCTGCTAGACGAAGGAGAATGAGCCTCTAATCTTCATGATTCACACTATGATCGAGAACTCGGCACCGAGGCCGCAACTCTACCAGCAAGTAAGGTCTTTGGCAGTCTCTGGTTGGAGTCATTGGAAGTCCATTTGTCTTTTGACATGCTATATATGTTACTGTTGTTGAGTCAAAAGCTTTTGGCAATCATGGAATTTTTTGCTTGTTTTCAAACATTTTCATAAAGCTAAAAATGAGGGGGGGTTTGCTCAACAACATGTACATTTCACCATACTTAGATTGAAGAGTTCTATCTCATAGAGAAATATCTAATGAAGATAAAGCATACATACCATAAAACAATTCTAACTTGGGGTTTGTTTTCCCAATATGGAAACATCTATTGTTTCTAAAGAACTCTTCATTTTTAAGTTGACTGACCTAGAACAGACTCAAACCAGACCTTTGCCCCTGGTAGCTCGGTGGTTGTGTATCCACATCTTCCCCTTCACCATCAACCTCTTGTTCCACCACTTTGGATGGAGTCGGTTCGTCCACCAGTCAGTTGTTACACTGCGACACTTCCCAGATGTCACCGTAGCATTATTTAAAGTGTTTATGAAGTTATTTTTAGTTCCAGCATATCTCATTTCATTGCTTTCTGTTTAGTGCTGTTGTAACCGACCTGAAGTGAGCATGGCTTATGGTGTAATTCTATGTGGTCATAGAATTCTCCTCCCACTGTCTTCATCAGCACTACTCGTTGTTGGGTAACACTTTGAAAATGCTTCCACAGTTTGTGCTAAAAGTTTTGCTTTTTTGTTTGTTTTTTTACATGTTCTGCATAAGTATTTATATGTTTCTGCTGTAGGAATTAGGAAATAATTAAGGGAATAGGTCAAAGTCTTTTGAGAGTGAGGTGAAAAGACTGATACTAATCACATGTCAGTTAAGGTCAACACTGGAGTCAGTCTTGTAGCCGGTTTGTAATTTGGTCATAAACTACTGAGTCTCTTGCCCTACCACCGTTCTTAACGACAGAAGTTCCCAAATTCCGTCATGTCTCTGGTTACATATTTTTGTTGGGGCCTTCATGGTAAATGTCTGTTTTTCGTCAGCATCAGATGTTTGTATTCTTCCAGTTTTGCATGAGTCATATGATGGAACGTCATCAACATGCCCATTAGGCCTACTCTGGACTGCAGTGCTGTCTTCTCAAATGGACTCACTCCGGTTCACTTGGACATTACGCGGACTTTGTGCTAGGGAGCCAGCAGAGTAAAATCCACTTAGTGTCTAGGCTAACTGACTCAGACATGTGTGTTCTCGCATACAGCTCCTCCAGGTAATGTCTAGATAATATCAGGGTTCCAGTGCATGTCTGAAAAGAGCTGAAGGGAGCCAATCAGGATCATCTAGCATCCAGATCCAGCTGTGATGCACTGATAAAATGAACTTACCATATAGAGAACTATTTAAAGTACAGTCTTTTAAAATGTGTTCAGTGTAGTACAGATAAATCTAACAATCCTTTTCAATCTCCTATGTCATTTCTTCATATAAAAAGAAAATTTGAATCTATTCTTGACTTCCTAGACATTCCAGAAAACCTCCCAGTAGGTCAGTGCAGTAGTCTTCAAACTGTGCTTTTGAGGTATGAAGTTCCACTTTGATGCAGCCTCTTGATTCCCTCTGTGTGGGTTTGTACCATCATCTCGCAGGTGTATTTCCTTGGTCAGAGCATAATAATGTGGACTGTAAAATTCAGTCAGGGGAATTGTCAGAGGATTGTATCTAGACCAGTAAAAATCTGCTCCTGTCTGCCTTCATTTATCACCCCCCATCTGAGCTAACAGCTGTTCTTTCTTTTTTTTTTTTAAGGAAGAAATACGTAGCCCCTGAATTTGAATTTTTTTATACACTGTTTAGCTGTGAAAACCAATGCTGATTTTATAGTTTATATTATTCTATTTATATTATATTTATACTGGAGAGATCAAGGCATTTTTTTAGAGCAGGTCGTCTCTACATCTCCCAACCAGAAGATTAGCAGTTTGTTTCCCAGCTTGTCCAGTCCTCATGTTGAAGTGTCCTTAAATCCCAAATTGGTCCCAGTCATTTCACCAGTGTATGACTCTGTGTGCTTGGGAGTGCGAATGGGTGAATGGGCAAATAGTGTAAAAGAGCTCTGAGTGTGCTGCAATGCATAGAAAAGCGCTATACAAGTATAAGACCATTTACCATTTATCTTTTTTTTTTTCATGAAAATACACTGACTTATCCTGCAAGAGGTCCAATTAACGGTCTACACACTTGATCAAGTTTCCACAACAGAAACACAGTTGTGTTTTACAGCATCCATTACTAAAAGTTCTCAAAGGTACTACGGTGTACATAAGTTCACTTATCATAAAACAGAAAGAAACACTATGAGTCTTGTCTTTGCCTCTGTGCAAATCGAGGCTACCTGTACTTAAGACGAATTTGATAAAAACAGAAAAACAATCCACAGTACACTTTTTATCTACATGCATTTATACATTGCCAGCAAATCACACATTTTAAATTTAAGACAAATTAACTTGTTCTGTTTTTTGCCCTGTCAGCACTTACATATGAGAAATATGGCCTTGATTTCTTAATTATTAACTCAGCCACAAAATTGTATTTAGTCTCACTGGTCTGAGACTGAGATGATTCATTATTTACATCTGTAACCACAAACCAATAACATAAAAAATTAAAACATATAAATCATAAATTCATTACAGTATGTAATTTTATCCACTAAAAGATCACTCTCGTCTTTTGCTTTGCTTTTGCTTTGATTGATGTTTAGTGATTCTAGTGCCTCAGAAGCACAAAAACAGACAATAAACCATAAATCAAAATAAATATTTGATTATATTTATAAAGTTATATAGATGGATGAGTGGTTTTTGAACCCTGAGTAGCATTTGCAGGTCTTCCTGTCAGCCTTCATAGACTTCAACAAGCACAGGGAAACTTGCGCCCTTCAGCAGGTGAATTTAAAAAACTTCTGAAGACTTCTAGCTTCACATTCTAGACATCGCTCTATACAGTAAAGGCCAAACATCCAAGAGAGGGACCACTGACAAAAACACATTTTTGAATAGATGGAGACTTTCAACATACTGAATGTTGAAGGCAGTTTAGATTTTTATAATTCTATGATATCATAATTATATTTTTGGTCAGACAACATTGTTTACAGAGATTTTAGTCAGTAAAAAGATCTGTTTTTTAAATGTGGGGTGCACATTTGCCTTGGTGACTTCCTACTGTCACCAGGGGAAATTACACTCTGGTTTAATAGTTTGGGATGATGTTTTGTCTTTATTAGTGTGCATCTGTCCTCCCAGGCTACACCTCCGTCTTTCTCGGCATTAGAATATTCAGCCACAATATCCGTGGTTACACCTGGGTAAACAGCTTCAAGGGAAATTAAACAAGATTAGTGAATATGCACAGAACGCTCATCCCTTCATCCTCTCATTCCCTGCCTCTGGAATGTACAGCAGAAGAGTTTTTTTTCCACAATCTGCAGCATTTTGGGGAAAATAATTTATATTACACCTAATTTATATCACAAACATAATTGAATTATGGTATTTTCAGAATAAATTCTTTATTTTCAGAATAGTCATCCACTTAGAAAGACAACATTCTCTATGCACTGGAAGAACATTAAGTAAAACATGTCAGGACATTCTTTTCCCCCAAATGGCATTAAGCAGCATTTTGGGTAGAGAGCTCGTCATGGCTGGAGCTCTGTGTTCGCCATCCTAACAGATGTGTTGTCATCACCCCCTGCTGTCTGCCTTTGACTGTGCCTCCTCTTTTCAGACCAGCCCAGATAACTACAAAGATGGCTTCTTCATCCAGCGCACAGAGGAAGCTGACATAGATGTAAGGCAAGCACTGACCTTTAGTATTATACTTCATTATGTTTCAAACAATGCTTATATTGTGTGTGTTTGTGTGTGTTAGACCAAGCTGAGCAGACTGTGTGAGCAGGACAAGGTGGTGAGGATGCAGGAGGAGAAACTACAGCAGCTACACCGAGAGAAGGTACAGCTCTGTCAGTGTGTCTCTTCACATTTTGGTCTTGTGCAGGATCATGTGTGCAATAACAAGAGTGTGTGTGTGTGTGTGTGAGACAGCACACTCTGGAGACGGCCCTGCTGTCAGCCAGTCAGGAGCTGAGTGAACAGAGCGGCTCCAATGCTGCAGCCACACAGAGCCTGGTCCAGCAGAGAGACGTGCTGCAGAATGGCCTGCTCAGCACATGCAGAGAGCTGTCCAGAGTCAACACTGTGAGCACAGCCCAACACACACTAACACGCCCACATCACCGCAGGACGGCTAGAGAAGTTGGTTGAATTAATAATTAATACATTCAAATTAGGTGAAACAATTTTTTATGTTTTTATATGAGCCAAAAATTAAATGATTTCTTTTGAGTAGCAGAAATGTAGGCAAAGACAAACACAAGTCAAAGACAGACGTACATTTCTGTGACCCTGTTGTTGGCTGCTGTCCCGATGTCAGGAGTTGGAGCGCTCCTGGAGAGAGTATGACAGATTGGAAGCAGATGTCACTATGGCTAAGTCCAACCTGCTGGAGCAGCTTGAGGCCCTGGGAAGCCCACAGGTAACATCCAAATCCACACACACACACACACTCATCCTTGTTTTTGTCACTTTACATTCCTTTACACTTTACATCCACATCCACACACACACACACACACTCATCCTTGTTTTTGTCACTTTACATTCCTTTCCTGGAGACTTACCCTAACCTTAACCAAAGCCGACACTTGCTCTAACTTTACACGGTGTTATAGTCTCTGGTCCTCACTGCGAAACTAGCATGCTCCCGTTTTCCATCCCCACCAATATAGAAAGACAAGGCCACACACTGATTTACATTCATTTCCAAGTGACTTACCTTAAACATAGCTATAATCACTACTTGCTTAACTCTAGCCTTGACCTAACCCCAACCTTACCCTAACCTTAAACAAAGTCTTCACTTTATGGGAACATGCATTCTGTCCATAAAACAGACTTGTGACCGTGCCAGTGTGGCTGTCTACACTGATCTATGTCCCTGCAACATGAATAATGCAAGTACAGAGGTGATCAAACTTTTAACAGCGTGTGTATCTGTGTGTATCCTCAGACAGAGCCTCCAAGCCAGCGACACATCCAGATCCAGAAGGAGCTATGGAGGATCCAGGACGTGATGGAAGCTTTGTCCAAAAATAAACCACAGCGTAGCACAGACAGCAGTGAGTCTCAAATAAACTGTAAATAGGTCACTTTCTCAGGTTCATTTGATATTTGTGTGTTGTTACATACACAGCCTGGGGATCATGCATCTTTCCTCAAGGACACTGTGTCTCCTGATGAACAAAACTGGCTCTGACAAGAGTCACACATGTAACCTTACTTATTTAATATTAAGTCTTTCCACCTTTAACAATACTTTCCCTTACTTCCCAAAATGATGTATGATCCCATCTATACAACCAAATTTTGTCTTAATTATTTCCACAGAAGTATTTTCATTGTGCTAATGAAATAAGGAAACTGAAATGAATTTCTGTGACATGCATCTCAGAATCAGAATTAGCTTTATTGGTCAGGTGCGTTGGACACGAGGAATTTGACTCTGGTCCTTTGATTTTGGACAAAAAAACATATTTGGGATGGAAACATTGCCTGAACACTTGACTACAAATGCCTTTTTCGATTATATTTTATTATGAACAATGCTAAAGTCCGTTTCCTCTTTTCTCCATATTTCCTGTGTTGAGCAGGTTTTCCTGGCTCCAAACCACTCTCCAGTCTCCAGAAGAATGAGGTAGGGCAGCATCCCCCACATTACACCACACTCACTCTTAGCTCTTTAGAATGTGGTTTAGCCTTTGGCTTCAGTCATGTGTCTCAAGACCTTTGTGAAGAGAGAATGATTCTGTGAATTTGCTAAAGTAACCAACAGGGGTGTAATGTAGAGTACAGACATCCCATCATTATACAGGTGACTGTATGCAAACCAGCAATCTGCGCAAAAGAGTTGGCATGAAGCTCATTGCCACAGGATTTAGCATGAATGCATGGATAGGTTTTCTGCATATGTCCGAAACACACCTTTTTACACAGCTTGAGGCCATTTTAGTGCACTAAAAGTTTTTAGAATGATATCCTTCTCTCCATGCAGCCCGTGATTTCAGTTTAATCCAGTGCACTATGAAACTTAACTGGCTGAGTCTTAAAATTTGCTCAAAGTAGCTAATGTGCCACAGTGACTTTTTCTGGTAAAGCAACGGTGATCAGGCAGTGATTAGAACAGTTCTTGTTACAGTGCTCATGATTTCTTCAGCATTATTCACATAAGGTCCAGTAAGACTCCGTAATTTCCTTGGAATGAGACCTGCTATGTCAAATGTCAACAGGCAGTGACGCTGCCGCCACTCACTCCTCTCAAGGAGGGCGACAGCGTCCCCCACCCGCCCCCCCCCCCCCCAC
>NW_018127972.1:2669484-2672296 GCF_001952655.1 Monopterus albus | reverse complement strand
CCATTACTACGACTCATCTGAGCGCCCCCCTCACGTGCCCCACCACCACTCACACCCCAGTGGCCGCCCGCCCCCCCCAATACACCGCCCTGAGGACCGCAAGGCTGGCCCCAGGAATGGAGCACACAGCGTAAGCACCGCTGAACCGTTCACGCCCTCCCGTGCCTGCTCCCTCCATCTGCAGCTTTGGTTTGCTGTGACTGCTATCAGTTTGCACGCTGACCCTCTGCATCTGAACCCCACATTTCTGACGGTTTTGTGTACGTGCAACCATTTTTACATTTATTTTCACACCACAGCTCCACCCTAAGGGATGAGTAAACATCCAGTGAAGTGACTCACTCCTCCACAAATGTCATTTTGAATAGATGTAACTCATTTCAACATTGTCTTCTTCCTTTTTTACCCCTGCAACCCATACTCCATTCAGTCATCACTGTCACTCTCCTCCAGAGTCACATTCGGGCCTGTTGTGGTCGATACATGGATTTATTGGTGGAATTTCATTGTCTTGAGGGTGATGTTGTTTTGTGTGTGAGTTCAGTGTGTATGGTACCCGAAGGCTCCTCTCTGTTTTGACACTCTTACTGTGGAAGTTTTGGCGCTTTTTAAATAAGTTAAGGCCACATCTGCCTAACTCTGCCTTGTTTACTTGTATCTTACATTCTCTGCAATTTGCTGAATGCAAGATGTCGTCCCAGAACTGCTTCTTATTCCTAGTGCAAGTGTGATAAGGTCACAGAAAGAGAAAATCCGAGATTTTAAAGTCATAATATTTTCTTTAAAATAGCCGTAATAAGGAGAAAAGGTTTTATAAATAAATCATAATATACAACATTATTCTCAAAATATTGCAACTTTTTGAATGTTGTTTTTGCAAAATCATAATTGTATTCTTAGAATATGGGGTTTGTCTTATAAAATTACCACTGTATTCTTGAAATATTACATTCTTTCTCATAAAATTTATTTCTTCAAATATTACAAATTTGTCTTGTAAAACTTTAGTTAAAACTGCTCTTATGATATTACAACTCTATCCCAGTTCTTTATGTTATAAAATTACAAATTTATTCAAGGAATATTACAGCTTATTAAATTATAACTTTTACTCGAAATAAAATGACAGTTTCTTGTAGAACTACAACTTTCTCTTCTAATATTGTGTCTTTTTCTCTAAAACCTTTGACTTTTTTTATCTTCTTCCCTCACAGTGATTTATTTTGTACAAGTTTCTCATGAAGGCCTTATTTTTAGTTTGCCTGATAAAAAAAAAGTCCTAGAAAGAAACCAAAAAGTTCATGAAACTTGTTTTAGGGGGGGATCCTGAAAAGTTGGCATTCAGAAGATAGGTTTTCACCCAACAACAGTGATGATAAAGATCTAAATTAACAACTGTAAGAGGTTCATTTTTTACTTATTTTAAGTGAAGTTCATATGAGCCATTAAATGTCTACATTAGGAAAAAAGAACCAATGAAAAAGCTTGCATTTTGTAGATATACATACATGTGCACATATACAGACTGGTGACAAATGAAAGGAAAAACCAACATAGCGTGTCTTAGTAAAGTGTTGGGCTGCCACGTGCTGCCAGAACAGCTTCAGTGCACTTTGGCATTTATTCTTCAAGTGTCTGGAAAATCTCTCATAGCTTTTCAACTGGGTTGAGATATGGTGGTTGTAAAGGCCATAGCATACGATTCACATCATGCTCATCCTCATCAAACCATTCAGTGACCCCTTGTGCCCTGCGGATGGGGGCACTGTCATCCTACTCAGTCTTTTTTCTTTAATTTGTCACCCATCTGTATGTGCCTGTGCCTAACTGCTACTACAAGGTGTGTGTATTGACCCTGACCAGTGTCCCCTATCACAGCAAGCTCCAGACTATCGACTGTATAAGAGCGAGCCTGAGCTGACCACAGTGAAGGAGGAAATGGATGAAGCCAATGGTGAGGATAAGGACAAGACAGAGAGCTCCGCTGAGAGTAAAGATACTGCAGCCTCAAAAGGTACCTCTAAACTCGCTTCTACATGGAACTTCTGCTCATACACTCAGTGAGTGTCAGATACTAAGAGTGCACTAAGAGTGTCAGTAGTTTTCCAGTCCAGTGGTCAAATGTGCATTTCTTGATACTAGAAACATATGCAAAAGCCAAGGAGACTTTATGTTCTTCTAAACACAAACTTGAAGACACTTAAAAAATTGTGGACTCCTTGAAATACTTTGTGCTAAATTATCTGGGCATGTAGATGAGACAAAAAGCTTCAGACAGTTTTTGCCTTTAATGTGTTAGCTAAACAGAAAACACATGTTTGGAACCTGCTAACAGCAAACACCTGCTGGTAGAGCAACTCTGTCCAATATGTCATTGAGCTTTTTCAAACAACTGAGTGTGTTGGGTTGTCTAGGGGGAAAAAAGCTTGATATGTATACATAGAAACTGACCACTACTTATAAAAATACACATTTTTGCACATTTTAATTTTCCTTGAAGACACTTAGCAACTGTTTTCTTGATTGCTATTACTTCCAAAGTTGGACTTGGAAAAAATGCCTTAAATTACCAGAGAAATAACACATGAAGTCCAAAAGCAATTAGAACCTTGGTGGAGGAGTAATTTGGATAAATCATGACATTCAAGTTTGGGAAGTTCAGAAACCTTTTTTTTTTTATTTATTCTTTCAAACATGTAAAGACAGTCAATATGTCAACACACATAATTTCACACATATCCACAAATGCATTATCAATTTGCTTATACCTAGTACATGCTTGAACGGAGTAGGAAGAAGTTAGACTTATCTA
>NW_018127972.1:2661095-2666445 GCF_001952655.1 Monopterus albus | reverse complement strand
AGTATTTCTACAGTCACACACTCCAGCAAGTTATCTACCGCCCTTGACATTTTCTCGACTTTCTCATAACAAAAGTTTTTATCTATGTACAAGGCCACACAACCTCCCATCTTATTCTCTCTGTTTATGCATACCAAGTCGTACCCATCAAGGTCAAAATCCAATCCCCTTACATTATTAATCCAAGTTTCAGAAATAGCAATTATATTAAAAGAATGTGTAAGACTACAGAGATAATGTTTTATACTCTGAAAGTTTGCGTATAGACTTCTGCTATTAAAGTGAATTAGTGATAATTTGTTTACAATCTTGACATTGCTGTTAAACTGCTCATCCGTGTAATACTTGCAGTTATTTTCAAAGTTCTTGAAAAAGTTTTTTTCAGGGTCAAAGCCATCGTCCGGTTCATGATAATGAATTTCAGTGTCTCCAAATGTGTTCAGTTCCAGATCCAGTCCCTCAAAAACTATTAACTTCTGTAACAAATCACTTGCCTCATTTCGTCCATGGGTCATGCTTGTTGCTGTTAGTTCCAAAGCTCATCTGCCATCGCAGATATCAATATACCTGCATGTTTCTTCAGACCGCTGAGGGTCCAGCGGCCCCTTCATACTCTCCTTGTCTCGGCGTGCTGGTCATGGGTCCAGGAACTAGAGGTGTTGACCATAGACTTAGCTAATGAGACGAGATGATATTTTAACTCTATTTCTAAGAAATCTTCAATGACGAAATATGAAACTGGAAGAAGTCTTATTTGACTGAAAGTCACAAAAAGCAAGACACTGAGCATTTTGAAATGTTCTAACTAATCATCTTGTGATGAATGTCACTTCAGTTCTACTTTCTGAGTATGTATTATCATATGCAGTAAAAGACGACAATCTCCAAGCACTGTAAAAAGTTTTGCCACAAACTCAACTGACTGGTTTCTCCCCTGTATGGTTTCACATGAGCCTCTTCAGACCTTATAACTGTGCATGAGCTTCTAATTTCTAATTGAATCTGTGCGGGACCTTCTTTCACCCTCACACTCCGTCATGCTGGCTGCTGCTCTGGTTTTGTTATGTACTGATATCACGAGACAGCTTTTCACCATGACGACAAATATTATCACATTTTACTATTGCAGTGATCTCGTCACACCCTCACCTGTAACTACACCACTGTTAAATTTTAAGTAATTTCCAAGTACGCTCTTGTTCTCATAACTGTGGACTTTGCTAACTTTGCACTTGAACTCCAGCAAAATAACAAATATTGGTAAAACTAAAAAAAATCACAACATTATTTGTATGTTTTGCATCTTAAGCATAAACCTTTTTATGAAGTATTAAAAAAATAACAGGAATTTGACTCCAGTCCAATGGCCCCTGATGTGCACAACAATATAAAAGCAGAATGAAACTAAAACCACAAGTTAATAAAAAAGCCAAGACAAAAATGTACACACATACATATATACAAGTAAACAGAGCTACTGTCCTGCCATTCCCTTGAACATAGACTAACTGTTCAGTGTGATGACCCGGGGGAAGAAACTGTCTCTGTGTCTAGATGTTTTGGTGCACAGTGACCCCTGTAGTGCGTTTAGAGAGGAGGAGTTCAAAGAGTTTGTGTCCAGGGTGTGAGGGGTCTGCAGAAATCTTCTCTGCCCTCCCGTGAGGTGTACCGGTCCTCCATGGAGGGTGGACTGGCAACAATGATTTTTTTCTGACGTCCTGACCACATGACTGTATGAAATGGAGCGTGGCTAAATATTCTGCCACAACACTAAGCAGTTAGCCTGACCACAGAATTTGTTCGCGTATGTGTAAGTGAGTGTTTTATGCTGCCTCTCCAACAGTGCCCCCATACCCAGTGGGCATCGTCCCTCCCAGGACCAAATCTTCCAAGAGCCCTCCCGAATCCTCCACCATCGCCTCCTACGTCACCTTGAGGAAGACCAAGAAGACTGAGTCTAGATCAGTAAGTTTTAGCATCAACATCGGCACAAAAATTGTTTCAAGCAAATGACTGATTTTAACACAAAAATGAGGCAGAACCAGCCTCAAGGGTCCTTTTTTTTTGGCTGATTGTCTTTGTGCAAGTGAACATGTTATTGAGCCAGAGCTCTACAGATGCTTTATCTGCTCCAGTATACACATCTGCATTTACAAATAACATCACTTTATCTGTCGCTCTCATTCAATGCAGGCAGGAGTCTTTCTTTTCCACATATCACATTTGGAAATGTTTCCTGACTGAAGAGTTTGAGAATGAGAAGATTGGGGCCACTGTAAAGATTTGAGCTCTGCCTTTTTTTTTAAGTCAGAATTCTGAGATTAAAGTCACAACTCAAACAATTTTTTTACATAGGCCCTAATCCTGTTTTCTACAAAATTGATTATTGATATGATTATGAAGAGGATTCCTTTAAAATACATTTTATTTGTGTGAAATTGTAAATATATCTGGTAATTAACACATAAAAATAATTAAATATATTATCCAATCATAGAATTATGTTGAAACTATAAGATTATGGCTTAAACTGAAACAATAAGAAACCTTAACTGGAACAGGGAGAAGAAAACATATATGGGGAATCTCCTACATTTCCTACACAGATGCTTCACATTAAACGCCATGCAGCACCTCAAAGGGCTAATGATTTCACTGAGAAACACCTACAGGAAGTGTTGGGTGTTACAGCCCTAAGCTTACCACTAGCTGAAAAAATAGTGGCTGTGGTTGAAATTGTCTCAGTTGCCACAGCTTCATTGTCAACTCACATCAACTCACTGTGATTTCAATGAGAACAAATTACAAACAGCAATGCTGGATCACATGCAGTGTTTCCTGCAATTGGACAAAATGTTAGTGATGCTAAAACATAAATGCGAAATTGAATGCATGGAAAAAACAAAAAACAGAAACAACAACACACATGAGTCTTGTCCTGTGCAGGACCGTCCCAGGAGTGCAGTCGATCAGATAGGATTTGGAGAACGAGAGGTGGGCAGGCCGAGGATGAGCGTGGAGGAGCAGCTGGAGAGGATAAGGAGGAACCAGGAGGCTTCGTCACTTCGAGAAAAGAAGAGGGAAACCCCATCCCGCTCGCCCTCCTTCAGCAAAGACAACCCTTTTGTTACCCTGCAGGTGACTTCACACCCCAAATACATATATGCATGTACTAGACTGCTTTAGCTTAGAAATAAAGCTCTTGTGCTTAACCCTTCCCTGGTCCTTGAAAACGGCCAAACATTTTCAATATGACAGTTAATTCAAGTATGTATGAGCAACGGTGTGCCTTTGTTTGCGTGTGTGTGTGTGTGTGTGTAGACCCGAGCCCAGGCAGAGGGGGCCTGTGCAGACCCTGTGGAGCTGGAAGCAGCTCTGCGGCAGCTGAAGGTGGCTCACATGGAGCAGAGCAGGGCGGCTGCTGAGGAAGCTGGGACTCACATGAAGAGAGCACCGACTGCACCACAGGTTCATGGGATATTTGATATCACATTCAAAAAGGTGTTAATTTCAAGACCTACTGCCAACTAGTTCCAACTGGAGCAACTGTGTACATTACATTTTTTTAAAATCCAAAACAAATGCAAATATTTAAAATTCTAAAGTCTTGGCAAAAAAAGCACAGATGAATATTGTAATCATTTTATTACAACTGCAGTTTTTATATGTAATATAATTATGGCATTTTATACATGTAGTGTGTGCATACTGCTGTTCATTGACTGATTTCAATTCTATACTTTTATATTTTTTGATAAATATGAAGCTGCCACTTAACAAAAGATTAGGTAACATGTTGCAGTGCATGATATACTATACCACCATGAATCAGTTGTAAAGCCTCATGCACTTTTTTTCTGGTGATACTATAAACAGCTCCTGACATGATTCTTTTCCAATTGCCAGGAAGTGCAAAGCGCAGAGGAGGTGAACAATGACAAGTGTGAGGAAGTGCAGCAGGACAGGTGCGTGGCCCTGCCGAGTGTGAAGGAGCTGCAGGCTGAGACCAACAGCATAGACAATGAGGTACTGTAGAGAAAGACTGCGTTGCCACAGTGGATACACAGTTACAGGCTTGTCATAATTCATTCAGGTCCTCTCTTACAGTTTTGTTTCCCCTTGAATGACTTACATTAACAGAGAAGCTGGATAATTCTCTAACTCTAAAAACTCTATTTTTCTTATTGTCCACAAATCCTATTAAAACCACCAGTTTACCACAGTTTTTACAAGCCTATTGATTTTTACTGATGTAAGCCTTTAAAAACACCTCACAAATATATAGTTTTGATTGTTTTTAAGGGCTCGGTCATTTCCAGCTGGACACTGTAGTTTTTAATTAAGCAAACAGGAGGAAATAATGCATTTGTTGGGGCTATTTTCATCAGCAGATTAATCCACAGATGGTCTAGTGAATGTTACTGACTGCAGGACGATGTGTTTGTGAGACTGAGTCAAAATAAACTGCTCTGTGTGTTCTTGGTGTTGAAGGAACCTGTCACCCAGTGTAACCGTGTGGCTACATGTGCATGTAATAGTATTTGGACAACAATGGAGCTCTGGGGCACAGGAGGAAGGAGATAGAACAGGCTTTGATACACACCATATTTAGCAGTAGAATACATTCATTCTAAGTTTGAGTCTTGTCGCAAGCTTATAGTTATGTCAGAAAAAAAGGTAACTCAAGTACAAACAAGCTCATGACCATCTGAAACACTTAAAAGGCACAGTAATGGTAACTGTCAGTGTGGAAAGGAGTAAACTGGAGTAAACTGACGCAGTCGGTCCTGAAGTCTGCTAGAGGCTCAAGGCAGCAGGTGGAGAAGAGTCAAAGGAATTCTCTCACATTGCTTCACTATACACAGTTCTCAGCGTTAAATTCCCCAGCTGTAATCCCAGCCCTGTCTGCCACGCAGCAGCTAATCGGCCACTGTGGTTGTAACATCTCTGAATGTAATCTGGGACAATAACAGAGGATTTGTGGGAATGTGGAGGATGCCAGGTTGGCTTTAAGGGGTTTATCTCATGGACTGTCAGGACTGGTGGCTGGGTCTGGGCTGCTCTCCAGCGGGATGCCACCCCAGAGTTCCAGGAGCCCAGAGTGTGTGCAGCACCCTCATTCCTCAACAGTAAAACACTGACTCACTCATTCACTCGCTCATTGTTTACTATTTTTTCTATCTTGTCATCCATTTGCTCATTTATTTTTGGTGGGTTATTTTCTCATGTATTCTTTATTGCTGTTGTGATCTCACTTGCTGGTATAGTTACTTAATCACACACTAACTCTGTTACTAGATATCAACTATAGCCACATGTTTCATTATTTGCCAATATCCATATATATATA
>NW_018127972.1:2651155-2661051 GCF_001952655.1 Monopterus albus | reverse complement strand
CTGTTAGTTATTTCTTTATTGCTATCACGCATCACTGACAGCTCACTTGGCACCATTCATATAGCTATTCTTTTAAAAAGTGGGGTTACAGGTTGGTCTGAATAAAGCAAACTGCACTTAGTAATTCCTTTAGCAACACTGCCCTTTATATGCACAGTAATTCACAGCACTTCACCACTATGCAAAACATGCTAAATGCCCCAGTTCCCAGTTTCAGGGTGTGTGTGCATGTGTGTGTGTTTCAGCTGTGTGAAAGCCAGAGGGTGATGATTCTGGACCTGGGCACAGAGCCTCGGCATGTGGAGATAGTAAACCTTCAGCCCTTTGAGGATGACGAAAGCAGAGAGCAAGATCTGACTAGTTCACCTACAAACACCACCACTGAAAACAGGTTTGTGCACATGTACATGTCTTTGTTACATTGTGTGGAACAAATTTTCTCCAGTTCCATCATTGTGGAACATTTTGATACAATCAAATTTGATACTAATTTTAATACAATCTACACCTGTGACTGGTAAAGACAATGAAACATTCTGCCAAAAATGGTGTGAAATAACCAATAAATGTTCTTTTGGCCTGATGGTGCTGACAATAGACGAGATTACACCGTCTGTGAACATGTGCTGGACACATTGATTCAACTAACAGAAGAGCTAACGGAATACAAAGAAAGAAATTAAAGGCTTTTTATTCATTTTTATAAGAGCGCCTTTGCCCCTTATTTTCCTGTTTTTGTTCCTTTTTGCAAAAACGTACCTTCGACTACTTTGTTGTGAACTTCCTGAGCTCTCTGGTATCTTCTTTCTGTTTTAAAACCTTTTTTTACTTTGACCTGGAGAAGTAAAATGTATGTGTATTGCTAATTCAGTCCATCTAAATTTGAATGAAAACAAACGTGTGTGTGTGTGCACAGGATCCTTTCAATTTGATCTGCTGTGGTTCATGATTTTTCTTAGGTCCCAAAATTCTTATGACCCCCAACTATTACTGATGTTGGTATCAGAAGGGGAAAAGCTAGTAAGTTGCTGCAGCCAGAAGGTACCACTTTGGTCAAAGGGAGTAGAAGCTGCACACTGTGATAGGACTCCCTTGTCAATCAAAGCGCACATGCTGCCAAACACACTTCAGTTTCAGCCACTTTAGGGACAGAGATAGATTAACTCTCCTTTTAGCTCAGGTTTGGTTTCCTCCAGCTTGATCTCTTTAGCTGCTAAATGCTCCTTTATGCTCACCAGCTAGTCTCTAACTGTGTACTGTATGCTGTGTGGTTTCATATAGTGTAGTTAGGGCTTTAAAGGTTTTTTTGTTGGAAAATTGCTACTTGCTGCTGGAAATAAGGTTGATGAGAGCAATGTTAGAAGACTGAAAAATCAAAATGGAATACAAACTGGTATTATGGTTAACTGAACCTGGAACATGGCTAACTCTGGTGTGATGTCAATCCCAGCTCCATCTCCTCTGAGTTCCATGGTAAATGGATAAATCTAAGTAGGTTTGCCACTACAAACAACAACTTTCTGATCACAAATAGTCTATTGTTATTATAAAAATATTGATTAGTACAGCTTTAAACCTCAATATGCCTTTATAATTGAAACAGCAGATGGAGTGCTTAGTGTGTGAAACAAGGAAAAACAGATCCCAAAGATTTCCAATACCATGATAATACTGGATACCATTTCTTTGTAATACCCTATCAGTAGTAGTTTGTTTTAGCATCACTGGAGTGAGACACATTCTGATGTCTCAGCTGACTGTAGCTTCCAGACTCCTGAGCCTGAGACACCGAGCCCAGAGCCTAAGGAAGAAGACGCAGACATGACACAGCAAACCACCAGAGAGGAGAAGCTGGAGAGCAGCCTGGATTCTTACAGCCAGCTTACAGCAGATGACAAGAAACACAACAATAACAACAACAACATGTTGACTTGTAAGTGAAGTCTCCCTTTATGTGGCTTTCAAAGTTGTAACATCTGTTCTAGGGGTGTAACAAGATCTCATTCCACGAGATCTTGCGATGTTAAAACATGATATTTCTTGCTGAGGCCACAGCTGTCTCGTGATATCAGTATGTAACCGAATCAGAGCAGCAGCCAGTATGATGGACTTTGACAAAACATTCACATTAGTCTGGCAAAAACGTGTTTTAATGCACGGGGCTGTGTTAGTAGGGGGGTGAGGGGTTGCAGGAGGAGTGTTGTAGGCGTGATATGGCCACCTGCTGGACTGGAGTGTGAATCAGCCGCAGTGATTGCTCATGCGTTCAAGGTAAACAAAAGTCTTATTCCCGTGGGTGTCTGCATCACAGATTGTCCCCCGTGCATGATTGGTCAACGCAGGACCTTTTCCAGATGATGTCACCTTCCAGTGCGGTGCAAGAATAGCGTATAAGGTCACACACAGCCTCAGTTAGAAATCAGAATCTCGTGCGTACTTCATGCACAGTTATAAAGTCTGAAGAGATTCGTGAAATCATACAGGGGAGAACCAAGTCAGACGAGTTTTTGGCAAAACTTTTACAGTGCCTGCATATTGTTCTGCCTTTTACTGCATATGATAATACATACTCCGAAAATAGAAGTGAAGTGACACTGGTCACAAGATGATTAGTTAAAACATTTCAAAATGCACCTGGATTGTTTTGCATTTTGTGACTTTCTGTTGAATACTTCACTTTTTTCTACTCATATTTCGTCACTGACGTTTCTTAGAAATAGTGTTAAAATATCGACTCGTCTCGTTCTCGTGATCCCAGTATCGTGTATCGTCTCATCTCGTGAACTAAGTGTATCATCACACCCCTAATCGGTTCATGTCAAAACTGAAACCACACTTCATGTAAACTCAGACACAGTGACTCACACATTTAAGTCAATTCTACAAATCTCATACAGAAACTAAAATCAACAATTAATTTCATGTACTCGCCGTCATGTCTGTGTATCCAGGTCGTGGTTTAGCTTCTAGGTCTGTGCTGTAGACCTTTATTGATGTTTAAAAACTATTAAAAACACACCCATGAGCCACACTGCTGCACTGGCTGATGTTTCTTCCTCACGAAATATGTGGGGTACATCTTATTTCAAAAATAACCCATGCGTTGAGTGGTTGTCACTTTTTACCATCTCCAAAGTGTCAACTATATGTCACCTCCACCCTGTTTACACTACTCCGCTAACTTCTTGCAACGCCATAATGCTAGCTGCCTCTTTCTTCAGAGACAGTTATTAATGTTTTTAGAAGAAATCTTAAATATTAAGCTAGAACTTCATATAAAACTGACATTTATTCTGTTAAATATAAACAGTGACAATGGTTAACTAACTGGATGTCTTCATCTTAAAAAGTTTTGATAGGAGGATTCAAGAAGATTTGAATTTAATAATTCTATTGTCTTGGTTGTGGGAGTTAAAGGCATAGTTTGGGAGTTTTCAGTCTTGTGTTAAAACAATATTGATGTGTCCCTGTGTATGTGAAAACAGGTCTTAGTCGTTGTGATGTTTCCTACTCTCCACACAGACCCTGAATGTTTCCCAAAAATGAGGGACAAAATACACAACCCTCATTCTACAAGACCACATATTCAATCTTTGCCACAGTACTGCATACATTTTTATAACTGAAATTGAAGAAGTTCTATAGGCTATATATATAAAACATGGTCAAGATGCAATAAATAAATAAATACACACTGAGAGAGAATATAATAAATAATATCATTAATATAAAATGAGATGCACCAGGCCCAGAAGTACCACAGAGAGATAATTAGAGAGAAGGGTGGTGGAATGAATAAACTGACTGATTATGGGGAATGTAACATTCACAAAAATTGGCAGCTTGTAAAAATCCTCTCATATGATATCATCCAGACTGTCAACATTTCTCTAATCCCCTTTATTTTTTCAAAGCTCAGTTTTGATGCATGGTTTAAAATCTCACTGCATTTATCCACACGCACCACAAAGCCTGTGAAAGCAGGCACTTCAGTGTGGAACATGTGGCTTGCAACCCAAACACACAGCAGACTCTAGTGGATAAATAATGAAACTGCAATGTTTGTAAATTGCGAGCCATGTGGAAATAAAGGCAGATTCATTTAGTGATTTTTGTTTTGAGCCTTTACGTCAACTGAGACATTTCAGATATACACCTAGATTTGAAAGGCCAGAAAATCCAGCCATGTGTAGAGTGGTTCAGCTGTAGCACAAAGTTTGTGCTGTAAGAACTGCATTGCCTTTTAGAGTTGCTGTCTTTTTTCTTAAATGTCTGCATAAGCACAGATTCAGCTTGATCTGCATGTTTGAACAGGGAGCAGGTTTCTAATTGTCTTTAAAGCTGTAAAAGCTGTTTTGGCCATTTTTGTTCTCCAGAGCAAAAGCCAACTTTTAATGTTTCAGCATTTTATTAAACAAGCTTACTTGCTTTCTTGCTGAGAGTTAGGTTAGAAAATTGATACCACTGTAGTGTTTGCCCATTAAATATGCATCCAGCACTAATTTTGGATGTTGCAACTTGATATTTTGCTTACAAAACTAAATTTTTAGCACAACTTTTCTGCCTATGGAAGCTAGCACTGTGCTACTGATACAAGCAATATCAAAGGTAACATAAAAGGGTCACTACTGTGTCCATACCGTGGAAACTGTATGGCAGTCCACTGGTTTAATGAATCTTTTAAAACTTTATGCTAACATTCATTGCAGCAGTATAATAATGGCAAGTAGTGTTTGTTTCCATGCAGGTGACTTAATTAGTGAAAAATTAAGTGGCTTTGTTGTTATTAAACTTCCATAATCTTGGGAAAGTACAAGTACGAGATCAAGTAAGAATGAATACCATCACCTAAATAATTTGTATTCATTACTATGGAATCTTTGTGACTCATGCAATCATTTCTGTGGCCCGTCCCTGCAGCGCAGACCTTCACTTTGGTGAGCAGCGACACGTGAACGACGCTGGCCTCAACATCCACACTGGCGTCCTGTAGAGCCTGAATGTAGCCAGCCTGCACAGAGCATGCTCCATGGCTTCCTGCATTTACAGCAGAACTACTTTGATACTACTGTTACATGCCCACAAAGAGACTGAGAGCGAGAGGATGACAGCCCTGCTAACAGACTGATCAACACTGACGAGCTGCCATCACATCCAGACGAAGAGAAAGACAGATGTACTGTATCCTTAGAACCTTTTAGATCTGTTCATACTGATACGTCCTGAAGCAAACCATTAATTCTATGTAGTCATATTTGTCCCACAACAGCTCTGCATAAATATGAGATTGAGATTGTGAAATGGTCTAGGTCTAAAAAGGTTACAAATAATGTCTGTTTTAGTAAGATTAGAAATGTTCTGATTACTTAAACTACATGGCCTAACTTGACCTACACAGTAGTCCTACAGCTATGAACAAAGGTGACAGTTTAATTAGGGTTGTTTGTTGTACAGGTTTAGCACATCTTTTTTTTTCAGGGGGAGGTTTACTGAACAAAGGGACTGACAGGCAAGTTTCAGAATCTTGATTGTTCTTTGCTTTAAGGTTTTAATCCAGTTTCATCATCTGGATCCACCTGGACAGCCCCTTATTACAGGTTTGTTTTGCTTTCTTAATAGACATAATCTCTAGAAGCAGCCTAGGGGTCGAGTGTCCTGTTTGGAGAGCTCAAAATGGTATATCTGCTTTTTGAAGATGAAGTATGTCTGCTACCGGACTATCATGTCCACTGCTCACTGGGACTGTTTGCAATTTACAGTCTGCGCCTCTAAATCAGATTAGTCTAAATTCCTTCACCCCCGACCTATGACAATAACCTTTGGGAAGTCACCGAATGAATGAGATTGTGGACACAAGCAGGTGGAATAGGATGGCTAGGTGAATGAGGAGCATAGACATCCACAAAGAGTTCAGGGTAGATCTACAGCTACTTCCCATCGAAAGGAACATGTTGAGGTGGTTCAGACATCTGGCTGACCCTGACTCTTACTGCTTCTCAAGTCTCTTATATGATTGATCCTCAGTCGACCCGGATACCGTTCCAGTCGACCAAGAATCGAGGATGTCACAAGACTCTTATATTTGCTCTGAGAAGCAAGGAGGCTGCTGGGGTAGCTATTAGTGACGATACAAGAGAGCATCCTCTGCAGAACTCATTTATGGACCAACAGTGCTCATCTTACTTTATGTTCATTTATCTGACTGTGTTCCTCATAGTTATGGAGGCCCCTGACCTCCAAGCTGGAAACCAGTTGGCTAAAGAACATGCACTAACATACTGAGGGTTAAATCCCAATGCAGAATATACAGAGTGGTTCTATCAAACATCTAGGTTAATTATCCTGGTACTAGTTCATATTAATTATTGATCAGTGGGCTTAGGGATGTGGACTATTTTGGAGCTTAATATAGTTTAAATACAGTATATACTTTTTTACAGAGGACACAGAAAGGCTGTGGTACAGTCATGAAGCCTAAAACTACCTAAAACAGTGCTGGTGCCTTCAGGAATATGCAGGAGCCATTAGTGAGGATACAAGAGAGCATCCTTTGCAGAACTCATTTATGGACCGACAATCCCCTTTATTGGAAATCCGTTGGTGATTGGAGGCTTCAAATGAAGAAATGATGAAAAGATGTTTCTTGAATTTCTCTCTCCTCACATGTTCTCCTTATATCTTTTCCTCACATCTTATGAGGGCAGGACTAAGATGTAAGGAAAAGGCACAAGTGAGGGAAACCTGGATCCATATAAGAGGCTTGGGAAGCAGCCAGGGAAACATCCTGGACACCTCTCTATAAGGGCTTTCCAAGCAACTCCAAGGAAGCATACACAAGGGAACAGTCACTCACCGCAACACATATTGTACTAGGGGATCACTTGGCTGAAAAGGCTACATTTGGTGGTGAAGCACTCAGTCCTGTTCTGTTGGCTGTCGGTCTCTGTTTGTCCCATTATTAGGTCAAGCAGTCCGTTGACAAATGTTACTACTGATCTTCATTCTTGTTCAAGAGTAAGATATTTTTCACACAGTTGCACATTCATACCTGGAAGCTGCCCAGAACAACCACCATCACCACTGAGCAGCAGCTCCACTAGAGCAGTTGGGATTAAGGGCCTTGCTCACGGGCGCCAGAATCCCATGCAGATTTTATCCTGTCAGCCCAAGGACCGGACCGGCGACCTTCCAGTCACATGCTCGTGTCTCTAACCTTTAGGCCACCACTGCCAATTCTAAGACTTATAAAGAACCAAACCATTTCACAATCTTGACTGTATGTATGAGTTGTCTGGGGAGTAAATAGCTCCATAGGGATTTGTTTCCAAATACACACACACACACACACACACACACATCAATATAGAGAACTTTTAATACCTAAGTATTAAGGTCTTATTAATATAATTGTTAGATATAGACTAATCTACAGATCTGGAGGAGGGGATATTAGCTGTTACTGAGTTGCTGGAGGTGAGTGTACAGCTGTATATAGGAGCACTTGAGAAGTCTCACAGCAGATGGGCTAAGCACCAAAACTCAACACACATGCAGTGCTTTACTTTAATAACTCCAAAGTGACCGCTGATGCTCTTGGATTTTAACCTGCTATGATTTGAATTCTTTGTTGATTTGAGACCAGGGGCTCCCTTAGTACTATATTTTCACATCTTTTGCACCTGCAACAGAACAGATTGTCTTCTAATGGATATACATATATAAATATATAAAAATTATATATATATATATATGAAAAATAAGATGATTTTTACTTCAACAAGGTGCCACATCATGCTGCTGTTTTCCCCTCTCTTTTTTGGACATAACCTAAGTATTTTGAAAAAGTTGTGATTATTTATGTCAAGCAGAGGGTCTGTTGGATGACACATGCAGTATGTGAACGTTTTGGATTTCCAGTCTGCTTTTTCAGTTATGTCTCTTTTTGTTTGTTTGCTTGTTTTTTTTATTGTTTTTGTATTTTTCCCCTCTGGTTTACATTACTTAAAAGATATAGAATAAGAGGTTGAAGACATGACAAAGATTAGACACTTTGTTGTCTAATATGTCATAGGTGGTGAAGAATCAGAGAATAGCACATGTACGAAGCAATAAGTAGGACTTTGGCACTCCAGGACATAAAAGATTAAAAAAAAAAATCTTTAAAGAGATGTATAATGTGTAAAAAATAAAAATAAAATTAAACAAGATAGCATAATTTATGCACACACTGAAAGAAGAAGAGCGAATATTATAACTATAAGAAACTATTAATATTATTAGGGTCAATATGCAAAAGGTTCATACCCCATCTGTTTTATATCATGTGAAATAAATGTTGATGTTCTTAAAACATGCTCGTAACTTGTGTTTGTCTCTGCCCATGTGTCAGCTTAATTTAGGTATTAGCAAGGATGTAAGAGAGCATCCCCTGCAGAACTCGTTTATTTCTGTTCATTTACCTGACTGTGTTCCTCATAGTTATGGAGGGTCCCGACCCCCAAGCTGGAGTTGGCTAAAGAACATGCACTAACATACCAGAAGTTAAATTCCAGTGCAGGATATACACAATGGCTCTATCAAACATCTAAGCTTAGCCAGGAACATGGGTGAAATAAAATGAAAAGATTCCATGTACAAACATTTTGAGGTAAAATTCTAATTCTGTTTATGTTTGTGTGGAAAGGAAATTCATATTTAACCAATGTTATTTACCCTGTTTACTAGTTCCTATTATTATTCACCAGTGGGCTCAGGGATATGGGCTATTTTGTAGCCAAATAAAGCTTATCAAGTACAATATGTAATTTTTACAGAGGACACATCTACGACTTGGCACAGGCACAGCAGAGTCAGGCCTTCATTTTAACGGAACAGGTCGGCCACTCAGGTCAGCAAAGTTCAGAGTATCCACACAGTGGAGCGAGCAAAAATTTAATAAAGAACGGCTGTGGTACAGTCCTGAAGGCTAAAACTACCCAAAACAGCACTGGTGTCTTCAGTAATACGCACATTGTTGAGATAAGAACGTGTCAGCAGTTCTCGAGTTGTATCATTTTTCTGTTTGTCGGAACACGTGGAGCTGAGAAGCCACAATGCCAAAGATCGTTTATTATTGAGAGGATGACGGACTCGTTTTACAAAAAAAGATGTATACTCTCTGCTGCAAAATGTGGCCTTTCTCATATCGATTAAAATCAAGAATAAGCTACTGAATATGAAGGGAAAACAAACTTTTTACATTTTTTTCAACGTGGGTTAAATCTGGGTATAATTTCAAGGAATGCTTATTAGTCCTACAAAATCGGGATTACATTAGTCTCAATTGTAATTACATCAATTTATAAATATTTACATTTGTTTGTTTGTTCAGATATCTACAAATTACACTTAGCTCAGAATTAAGGCTTTCAATGTAAACTATATGAAATAGTCCAAGTAGGATTCATAATTCTGTAGACACTGGTGTTTACAGATGCTCTTAAATCAACGTTATGTCACAAAAAAGTTGTTTGCTATCTGTCGTAAAAAGAAGAAACAAGGTATGAACACAACTGAGCACAAGTAGCCTACAGAGTGACACGTCTTTTTTAATCGACCAGCTTTGGTCATGCTGTGCCCCGACGTCACGCAAACCCCCTGCTGTGTTTTACGCTTGAAGCGGAGAGTGTGAGTGGAGGAAGAAGGGCAGCCTGAGGGCAACTTTTCGAGTGGAAGATCATAAAAATAGCTTTACGGTGCTGGTCGAAAATGCCTCAAATAACGACCGAAGGGGCCGAACAAAATCTTCAGGCGACGTCGGATCAAAACGGCACCGGTGAAACGGCAGAAACCGGGAAACAGGGACAGGCCGTGCCGGACCCTATGCAGGAACCTGGCGACAACAACGAGAAAAGAGC
>NW_018127972.1:2649062-2651121 GCF_001952655.1 Monopterus albus | reverse complement strand
TGGGCACCGACCGTCTCTTCCTCCCGACGCCGACAAAGAAGCTGCTTCACCGAGTGAAAAAACGAACAACAGTGAAAGGGAACTCGGTGGTAATCTCTGTGACCCAGGGAAAAGTCCCGTACAGGGGAGTTTGGCGAGTAGCACAGATTCCGGACAAGAGGGCTCCCGGGTGCCTAAACAAGAACAAAGAGAGGGGGTGAACGTGTCCTCCACATTGCCTACCGAGCGCGCTAAGACCTCGGAGAAAGCCGAGCACGGCACCAAGAGACGGGCCAGCGTGGAAATGACCTCGTCGGATGGAGAGCCGCTCAGTCGGATGGACTCAGAAGACAGGTCTGTAGAAGTAGTAAGCAGTATGAGGAGGCCCTACGGTGATTTCTAGGTCCCAGAGGTGGTGTGAGATCACGACACGATCTCAAGTTCACCGTTTTGAAGTGTTAGCTAAGGGCAGTTTGTTACAGGTTAATTCAAAATATCGACACCACGGGTAGAGCTATAATTTAGTCCACAACAGCACCTGTTTGTAGAGAAGCGGCGTCTTCGATCGATTCGATCGGCTGCTCTGTTTTACCAAGTCGAATCAAACTAGAGGGCGCGTCGGTCTGGGTGGATGATGGTCATGGAGGCTGGTTTCCACAGCTCGGTGTAGCTCTTTTTCCTTAAACACTGATGTAGAAGATCAAGAACAACTTAGTATAGGCCTACTGACTTGGAGACTGGGGAGCTCCACAATGTTCATAATGAAATAAGACATGAAATAACTTATTTGAATAAACAGACACTTTTAAAATGCAGCTCAAATCATTTTCATTATGCTTTAAAATCTGCTTATTAGTATTATTATTATTAAATATTTCATCATGCTTGCTTTAACAGTAACACTTTATTACAGATCCCGTTCATTTAGTTCAAGCAGTTTTTATTTCAAAATGTCATTTTCCAGTGTTGGCTTTTATTTCCTGACTGGCAGACCCAGTTATATGATTGGCTGCTCATTTGGTATCGATTAGTTTTCCTGGATTGACATTGATGCATTATCAGAGCTGGATACCAGATTGAAAGATGGAGCCCATTAATTTAAAGGATGCTGTGGGAGCTAATACATCCATGCTGCCTAGTAAAGGCGATTGCAGCTGGCTCAAGGTTTCAAAGTCGTTATAATTTTCATCCTAGGACTGGTATTATGTCACTTTAAGGTTCTTTTTTTTCCAGACAAGAAAATAATCTAGTTTTCAATTATGTGGTCAGTCTATCCAAAAAAATACCAATTTAGAAATTCACTTAAAGGTTTTTGGAGATGATTCACTAGTAGCAGGAAGGTAGGTGCTGGCTGCCATGTCCAAAAAATCATGAGGGATGACATAGTAGACTGAGCTGTGTGGAGATGAAGTTGGCAATAGTTTAAGAGCAGCTGAACACTGTGTCCAGGTGAATATGGATGTGTGCAGCTGTCTTCAAATGTCAGCTGTTGACTGGAGTTGAACATTAACTGGTGACAGTGTGCGTGTGTGTGTGTCGTCATAGTCACGGGTGTGTGTGTGTGTGTGTGTGTCGTCATAGTCACGATGTTTGAGGACCCAGTGTTACAAACCAGGAAATGAACATTCTGATTATATTGTCTCTCCATCACATTTGTTTCTCTGAATATTTTTAGATATAGCAATAGAACGGTCTGCTGAAATATTAGAAATAGCTACAAATATGTTAATAAGTTATTTTGGTGAGAGAGAGAGAGAGAGAGATGGCTAAGAGACTGAGCCAGAGAGACAGAAGCCTTTAGTTAATGAATAAGTGAAATCTTTGCTTTGCTCATTTGTGTATTTTAGTGCCAAGCGCAGCACACACTTTGCACAGATGAAGGAGAGGAAGGTTAATTCAGATGAAGCATTTCAAAGCAAATTGTTTGTATTCCTGAGCTGAACAAGAAGAGTCAGCGTATTTCTGAAGCAACTTCTCTCTGCTGGCGCTTTGGTCAGTTTAGTAGCAAGAGCAACATAATGACATAATGCTTAAAATGTATATAAACTTATTTAATCAAACACTCCTGAACCAATAGCTT
>NW_018127972.1:2644813-2648997 GCF_001952655.1 Monopterus albus | reverse complement strand
GTTTGTTCTGTAAAAGAATATGAATGAATCATGTAGTGTCTGTACAGTACAGTAGGCTACTGCTGCTCTGTGCTACATGAAAAGCTTCTTTTCTAGACCATTAATGCCCCAAAGGCAGCACAACATATGTTGATCAATCTAGAGCCTCTGATTTGAAAAGTGCGGTGCCATGGCGCGGTGCCATTATGCACAGCTGTCCACTGTGTTTACCTCCACTAAATCACATGTGAGTGACTCCAAGCTACTACACACCAGACTGGTCAGTAGGAACGTGGTATACTGCCTGACATGTGGGGGACATCAGATTGCAGGACATTCAAATCCACCATAATCAATGGACCATCTGAATAAGGCAGAACATCAGGTTTAAAGAGAAATGTTTAAATGGCAGCAATACCCAAGCAATAGCTGTTTCATGTATTTTTTTTTAAATGTCGCTTTAGACCTATAGGCCTATATCTAATATTGTGTACGTCAGTATCTTTATCATAAAACACCGGTGTCATCATAGTTTGCTACTTTTAGAGTTAGCTCCAGCCTGCGTTTAAGCTAAGTGCCAACATTAAACTACTTTGCTTAGGCTTGCTGAAGATTTTTTTAAATGATCTGACGGCGTTATCACTAACAAAATGGTTTATTGATGCATGCGGTCACTTACTTTCTCTATCCCTGTCCTAACCACAACCCATAATATGTCTGTGCTACAACCTAATGCAGGCTAACGTCATCACTTCACCTATCACCAGACAAACTAGAACAGTGCCATGCCACCTGCACTGCTTTTGTTTTTGCCAGAGTTGCATCTATATTTTGAGGTCCATACCACCACCAGGTGTATCCTCTGTGCCTCCAGACTGCTGGGGTATTGCACAGAAGCAGAATTAAGAAATCCAAGATAACAAGACAAAGCGAGACTTGACCTAGTTTACTAAGTGCATCCTGGCTTAATACGTTTCACGGAGGCAAAGCCAGATTGTGGAGGTGTGGCTGAATCGAGCCAGGTCTAAGTAACTTGGATGAATGTACATTCATGGCTTTCTTCAACAGGCCTCGAGGTTGATCAGCGGTTCACTGTTGCTGACACTGAAGCAGCATTACATTTGCCCGTCCTGGCATGCCGTGTATTGTGTAGTGTCATTAAAATGAATGGACTCCACGCCCAACCAGCACAAACGGCACAGTGCAGGCCAGGTTTTCTAGCACACCCATCAAAGATGTGTGTAGCATATTTCAGACCCATACAGAGCATGCCCACTCACGGACACTTACAGGGAATTCAAGTACATAATCTGTAAATAGTGGAAACACAGCCGTCATAATAAAACAGGGAGAAGTGTGTCAGGCGATAGCGGGCCAACTAAATGCATTAAGTCACCTAAAATACACATTTTCTAACCGCTGTTCTTAACTAAACCATATGTTACTCAGAAAATACCAGGAAGATTAATTACAGCCACTAATCCACAACCTAAATGTGTAAATATGGTTCATTCTACAAATCTGGGTGATGTGTAGCATGATGCTTCTTACAGACCTAAAGCATTTTGTCAACTTCTAAACTTAACACATGGGCCTGTTTTGGGTGACTTTGATATTATTAATAATAATTAGCACATTTTAATATCAGTATTCTATTATTAATATTAATGTAAATGTCAATGAGACTGAAGTAATTAATGAAAGAAAACTGAAAATGAAAAGTAGGCCTATATGCTCCAGGTCCATGTAGGCTGATGATCGTCATGGCATTTTAAATGGTTGGCTAATAATAAAATTCAACATTAGATGATTAAACTTTGTTTTATCATTGCAAACACAGTTATGTATTCAGCATAGCCAGTATAAGTAATGTGATTATCATGTCAACTTTAAGGATTTTGGTGTCTGCAAAAATTAGTTAAGTGTCAGCACTTTCACCATTTTTGTGGAATGTCTGTCACATTTTACAGATTACCTGTAAAAGAAGTCACTGGTTTCCCATCAGAGTGACTGCTGACAGAACAAATAAGGCACCAGGATGACTCAAACCTGGCTGTTAGCCTGGTTTGGAGCAGGCTAGCTCCCCATAGTAACTTCATTTAATCTGCTTTCATGCAACTGAGTCGGAGCTAAATTCAGCTGGGATAACTGGAAAATCCTAACTTAATCCCTTGTCTTGGGTTTTGTGCGGTACCCTCAGCTCTAAATCGATAGTGAATGTGCTGATGCTTATGTCTGACAGTCATTCTGCTGAAAAACCACATTTTGAAATAAAAAGGATATTAGGGGAAAACAGCATTGTGAAATAAAAGCCAGCTTTGGTTTGAAACAAAAACAAGTGGGACTAAGTAAAAAGGCAATCTGTAACAAAGTCTATAGTCGTGAAAACAAGCATGATGACAATGTTTCATAAAACATAATGAGAAAAATTTTATAATAGCTGAATTCGAAAAATGTGTTTCATTATTTTACAATTTCATGGTCATAAAATTGTGTTTCTTTAAATAAGTATTTCATTTTGAACATTTTTGGAGCTCCATGGAAGATGGCCCTGGTATGTATGGGCCATGTACACATTATGTAAACGTGTTTGAGCCTCTAAAAAGTAATAAAATAAAAACAAAGAGGTAAGAATGCTTAAGCAATTCATATGAAAGTAGCAAAAACTGGACAAAGTGTAAAAAATTGTCTGTACCAAATATGTCTTTTTGCTTTCCTGTGCTCTTAATCATCCCGTGGACTTTGGTGGGGGTCCGTACACCATGTGTGGAACCAGCGCTTAGTGTCTATGGACAGTCCAGCATTACCCTATTTGTATCTTTAATTTTATACTTACTATCGTCACTATCAGTAGATTTTGCTTGTAACTGTGTTACTGCATGCCTTTGATGAGAGAATTACAGTAAAACAAAACAAAAAATCCATTTAAGAAGGAAGCAAAGAATAATCACAGTCATTCTTAGAAAGCAGATGTTTGCCATGTGAGTATGCTTTCAGTGCGTAACACTTCCTGTAGCTGGTTCTTAGTAAAACCCTTCCAGCAGTTGGTAAAATATTTATAATCACTAAGAAGCAGCTGCAAAAACTGCTGCGATATCATCACTGATGACAGCGGATCTTAGCTCGCTCTTTCTAGGGCTGAGTTAGTATTAGTGAGGAACAGAGTTAGAGGTTTGTGTATCTGTGTGTGTGGATGTTTTCAGCTGGTTAGTATTAGTGAGGAACAGAGTTAGAAGTTTGTGTATCTGTGTGTGTGGATGTGGTGCCAGGCAAGTTTTAAACGAATGAACAGGTGGTAAACTCCTGATTGTCCTGTGGCCTTGCTGCCTGCCCTGTTAGCTAGGCCTACCTCTTCAGCAGGGACAACACTGAGGTACCGACAGATGAGAGGAACACCCAATATAGTGTCTCAGTACGATGTTGGCCCACCACCAGGGCAGCCTCGATGCTCCTTGATACAGATTCTCTAAGTCTGTGAACTCTGCTGGAGGGATGAACACCATTGTTCCAAAACACCTTGTGGTGCTTTGATGACGGTGGTGGAGACTGTCTAGGTGTTCGATTGGCCATAGCATACGATTCATGTCATACCAAACCGTTCAGTGACCCTTCAGGGGTGTGTTGACAATAAATAAATTCCACTAAGTCCAGCCAGAGTCACAGATGGATGAGTAAAAAGTTTATCAGACACTAAAACACTATATAGTGCATATTATGGCACCTCAGGAAAACGGCAGCCGAAATCATTTTTTCTTCACTCACAAGGCAAACAGTAGGAATGCATCTAGAGTATCTGCGTCTGCACCGTGGATGAATTAAGAAGAGTTTGGTGTTTAAAGGTGGCACTCCCTTCCTTCCTGTGCTAAAGTTGCAGCATTCAGTTGATCAGTTGACAAGTTGGTAAACAGAAAATGAATCAAATAATGGTTTGTTATAACTTTTTAGGTGCGTGTGTGTGTGTGTATGTTTATTCATTTATTTATTTATTTACTTACTTACTTACATATAAAATCTTTACCCAAAATGCCAAATGCTCACTGGTTCCAGCTTATGTTTGGGTTTTGGAATGTTGGTCAGGTAAAACAGAATATTTGAAGATGTCTCCTTGGGCTATACAACAAATATTTGTTACTTGCTTCTGACAGTTTATTAACAAAAAGGAATAACCAGTAAATCACAGAAATAGAGTATGAGGCATGTTAATC
>NW_018127972.1:2633340-2644751 GCF_001952655.1 Monopterus albus | reverse complement strand
AGGAGTAAAGCCACAGCATCAGACTTTCCACGTTGATGAGCTGAAAGGATCAAATTCTTAGAACACAGTCACGGTGTGCGCCGGTTATTCTTTGCACACTCGGTTTTGTAACGCTGCTAACTCTGAATGAAGTTAATTAGAAAGTTAATTTCCACTCAAGGCTTCAGTAACAGATGGGAATGGTGTAAATCAGTCAGCATAGTTGTGATGCTGCCAGTAAAATCAGTACAGACACATTCGTCATGCCAACAAAGTGCGAGATGACTAAACTGACGCATGCCATGCCGTGCCGTACACCTACACTAGGTACAACATGAGTAGCAGTACAGTGTTTCTACAGCAACAGAGGATCAGTGGAAGCTCCACTACTCAGAACTCATTATTGTCAAAGCATCAGTAACAGTTGCTGTGAATTTAGAAGAAAATAATAAGGTACTGAATATCTGGAGAGACCTTTTTCATTCAGGTTTGTCCCCTCCAGTTCTAGGAAGAGCCAAAACATGTGAAGGTTGAATCAGATGCATTTGATCTCAGCCACTGAGTCACTGTGCCTGAAAACAAGGCTAATTTCCCATTGATGAAAGAACTGTAGCTGAGCGTGGCTGCAAAGTGATCCAACACACCACCTCCGGCTAATGATTGTCAGTGATAAATTTATCTTCCCATTATTTATTTCAGAAAAAAAGAGGTAGGGTTTAAGGTCGCACTTTATTTACATGGATATTAGCAAATGTAAAACGATGCCAGGTAGTTGCAGGAGTGAGCTTAGAAAGTGTCGTCATTACTGCTTGCAGGTGCTACATCCCCAGCACAGATGGTCATATCTGAGACACATCGGGCCTCATGCAAGACCCACCCACACACGCACACCTGCTGCAGCTCTGTGGGAGCTGTGAAATCACGCAGGGTCTTTTACAATAGCGCCACCAATAGTCGTATTAAATGGAGATGTTAGAGTATTTACACAAATGTTTCTACAGTGTTTTCAGTTCACATCAGAACACTTGCACTGTCGTGATCCAACAGTTATTTGAATGTCAAGTTAAGCTTTTTAATCTCAACAAAACCCAGGCTCCCTGCCATCTGTTTGCTTTTACTATCAGACTGGTCGGATTTCTGAGAATCACTTTTTTTTTTTAATCAGGTTTCTTATTTTACGTGACCGTGTTGCTCGAGGTAAATCTGACTGTGTGCTGCACTCACCATATGGCTGATGTTACTGATATTTCACTAGATTCCGGTTTCTTTTTTGTCTCAACCACATCCTTCCTTGTGGTTCATGTGCTGTGTTCACACCTGCTCGACACCTGGCTGACTGAAAAACAAACACAACTGCTGTCTGACCCGCACTGAGCCCTCGTGGTTTTCTTGTACTGTTGCAATGATGTGATCAGGTCAGCACATCTGGAGTCTGGTACAGTAAACCGTGTGTAAGAACTTTACTAGAAGTGTATGTGCGCTGAAAAGCCAAAAATGATTCAGACCACGTGTACTCAACACCTGTAAGCAGTGTTCCTTTACAAATCACAGATCACCCAGAGTTGTGCACACGTGAATCAGCCTCGTATCTTGCCCTGCACGCACCCGTTTTTAACTATAAATAGTTGATGCAAAGCGCCTCGTGAATGCTGATACGCAAATTAAGGAGCCTGGCAAGCAATTGTTCTGTCGTTATGGTGAATCACAGGAGAGAAAAGAGCAAAGAAAAGTAACTACAGAGACACTTGTAGGGGAGGTGGAGGCCCGGAAAACTACGTTACTTGTTGACTACAGCCGCAAGATCATAAATTAAAAAGAAGCAGTGCGGGTGGCTACGTGTTGCTCCTGCTGTCAACTGTCAGTGGGACAGAACAGACGTGAACGTGAGAAAAAGTGGTCTGATCTAAAGGTGCACTGCATCTTTCTACTCCTTTGCCAACATGTATTCAATTTGTGTTGCCTGAGTATTTAAGGATGTTTTACTTTGATGTGCTCATTGATAATAAATGTGCAAAATAAAGCATCTCATTCATTCAAGGAGTGGACAATGTGACGGTGAGATAGCGCTGATTAAATTTTGATTTAAGATTTGAGTTGGATTTTACAAGACGGTGTTTACGAAACAATTCTCACTCGCTACAAGCGTAAATAGCACTGCTGGATTTAATCTTCATAACGTGGATCTATCGTGTGATATGGAGTGAAATGAAATGTGTGTGAGGCATCAGTACTTCTAGTTGTTCCTTACATTTGATTCCTACTAGCTGACTTGACTTCACCACCGTCTGTGGCCAGAATGTGCCTGTGGATGGGTCGGAGTTCACTTACAGGCGCGCTCATTCTCTCGTCAAGTTTTTCTAGATCACAACCTGTGCGTAGGAAGTGACGTATGCTGCTTTCAGGTCCTGTTTTGTGCGTACGCCACGTTTATAAATGAGACCCCTGAGTTATGTTGTGTACCTTCACGTTAACACAACAATGATCTAGGATTAAAAGAAAATGTCATGTGAGATTTTCCTGGGCCTGCGGTCTGCACCCAGGTTTCACTGCTCTGTTGTCCTAGATAGTTCTCGTCTGTTTTTGAGGTCATTTCTTTGGGGCCATTTGTGGTATTGTCTTTCTAATGTCATCTCTCTTTTTTTTGTGCTTGGGTACTTGTGTGCGTGCTCCAGTATTAGCAGCACGCTGATGGACATGGAGAGCACAGCATCCAGCGGGCGCTCCACCCCGGCCATGATCAATGGTCACAGCGGGGGAGCGGTGGCGGGGAGCGGCTCAGCGCCAACGGGGGGCAAGTCTCTGAACTACACATGCTGCTGGGATCACTGCCAGCTGCTGTTCCCCAGCAGCCCCGACCTGGCTGAGCACATCAGAGCCACACATGTGGACGCACAGAGAGGAGGGGTCAGTATTGTACTCTCAGCTCCCTGTATAAATTAGTTTGTGCCTGTCACATGATAGATCATCATCAGCTAGTGCAGTGTGACTGTAACCTGTCGTATTGTCACAGGGGCCCACGCAGGCATAATGTGGACGTTGTGCTAGAGAGCTGGCAGGGTAACGTCCGCTGAATGTCTGGGGCGACTGACTCGGACATTGCTTTCTCACATACAGCTGCTCCTCCTCCTGTCTAGATAAGTTCAGGGTCACTGGCGAGCCCAGCAACATGGCGGCTACAAACAACCCATAATGCAGCACTCTGCGTTTTAGACACATCCATTTAAAAATATCTCATATTGTGAATAATATGTAGTCGTCTAGTTTTTAACATAATACAACCCCATCTTTTCAAACAAAATCCATAAACATATCGTCAGCCAGTGGAGTCTTTTCAGAAAGTTGCTATGTTTTTCTCCACTTGTGCTCAGTAACTCAGTGTATATACCGCTTACGACTATTGGACAACCCGTCTCCAGTGACCGAGACTTTATGAACAGTTTATCAAACAGCTGTTGAACAAGCAGAAGACAAAGTTGCAGAAATGTCTTCACCACTTTGCCAGTGGTCCACTCACTGAAGTCTCCATTTTACCCATAATCTGTTCACACTGTGCTTGTAATGCTAATGAACTTGACATTAGTACTGCCCCCTGAAGGGTGGTGAAGTGTAGCTCCCGGAACACACCTCCAAAGCCTGTGGAGGGCAGTGGAAACAAATGCAGAACCCGGTGTGAGTGTTACTTGGCCCAACACATTCCAGTAGGTTCCTATAATGGAAAAACTCTAAAAGCCAGTTCCAGGAACCCGCCCCCCCCCTGAGTGAGTGCACAACAGTGGAAACAAAAGTCAAACTGGTTACATGTTGCTGTGGTCAAGCTCCTGGAGGAGAACTCCAGACCACTGTGTGAGGAGGACCGGAGGCCTCCTTGTCTGGAAAACAGTCTCTGTCTGTTGAAAGATTATTTAATTTCCACACTGCTGCAATCTGTCTTGTTGTGTAACTGTTTGTGTATGCTTGCATGTGTGTGTGTGTGTGCCACACAGGTGTTTGTGTGTCTGTGGAAAGGCTGTAAAGTGTACAACAAACCATCCACCAGTCAGAGCTGGCTGCAGAGACACACGCTGACCCACAGTGGGGACAAACCATTCAAGGTACCTGTACTACTGTCACCCTGGCATCGCTGTCCGCGGCACTTTGGCTAACTGACGTTCTAAATCATTCATGTTCCCGCAGTGTGTGGTGGGCGGTTGCAACGCCACGTTTGCCTCTCAGGGGGGGCTGGCACGTCACGTCCCCACTCACTTCAGCTCACAGGGCTCATCCAAAGTGTCCAGTCAGGGCAAACTGAAGGAAGAGTCTCCGTCCAAGGCCGGCCTCAACAAGAGGAGGAAACTCAAGAACAAACACCGACGCTCGCTCCGTATGTACAACACACACTGTATAATAACCCTGTTCAAGGACACTGAGGACACTGCTCCACACACACACACACAAACCTGGAGTCAAATTGAAAAGAACTTTGTTTTTCCAGCCCGACCTCATGACTTCTTTGACGCTCAGACCATGGATGCCATTCGCCATCGAGCCATCTGCCTCAACCTGGCAACACACATCGAGAGCCTGGGCAACGGACACAGTGTGGTCTTCCACAGCACGGTGGGCACGCGCGCACACACATACCCACGCCATGAAGTATGTAGAACCTGTTGTAGTATTACTGCATTACCCACCAAGCATCACTTCGTACAATTAAAGTTGGTTAAAGAAAACATTCACTTTTAGCTTGAATAGCTTTGACAGCAAGAAGTTAAGACTCCACCCCGAATCTGTGGCTGTGCACGTTATTAGGGCTGTCCTGAACGGCAGATTTTGGATTTAGGAGCTTCGCTAGTAAGAGTCAGCGAATACCTGCTGGGGGATGGGGGGGGATTTGAACACTTAATGTCTCTATTCTCAGCTGGGATTGTGCTGCAGCTAAACATAGAACCACCTCTTTGCTCATCTGGCAGTACTTTAGGTAAAAAAAACAAAACAAAGCTAATGAAGGTTCTGCTATAATGTAGAAGATGATGGATCTTCATAATCATTTGCATTTACATAATGTGCTGCTTCCATAATATGTGTGAGATACACTGATAGATTTACCGGTGAAGACGTCTCACTCTGTTGGAGCTGTTGGAAATACAGAGAAGCACTAAGTTCACTGTGATTATTCAGTGGCGTTACAGAGTGCTGCCTCTTTACCTCAGAAACAATCTTCAGCTAACAAAAGACCGACAACAGCCGCTTTGATTTTGTCCTGTCATCAGTTTAAGTCACAGAGTTAACATGAGTTAGCGACAGCTGTTATGACCCCGCTGGTTGTCATTTTAACCAGAAAGAGTCATGATCAGCAGAAGCTGCTGCCTGAATGATTTCCACATAGGGCTTTGCTAACAAGATTGTAGGTGTCACTGGCACTGTTATGCGGTGGGCGGCACCATTCTGTATGATCCTGCACGATCATGCTGTCTTGAATATTTGAATACTAAAAGCAATTACCTGTCCAACGAACAACACGTCGAATATTTGACTCCAGCCCTACACATTATTATACGGTTGTAAGGCTAATGGTAGGAACTCCTTTTGTGTTGGAACAAACACGGCCTTATCGTCATCTGTGTGTGTGTGTTTTCAGGTAATAGCCAGGAGGAAGGAGAACTCTGGGAAAGTGAAGGTTCTGTTGCACTGGACACCTGAAGACATGTAAGACGTGTTTTGGTAAATAAGCTGCTGTCAGCAGTGTTATGGTGGGGACTCCTCAGGGTACTTTCACACCTGACCCGTCTGGTTTGGTCACAATAGACTCTGGTGTGTTTAGGCTGGTGTGAAAGCTGTTAGTCAAACCCTGATGTGGACTGAGACACTTTGATAAGGAGGGTGTCGGCCTTTTTTGTGTTTACGTAGATGATTTGGAAACCAAAGTAACATAGTTGTGTGTCATCAGAAAACTGTTTTTCTTATTTAAAGTGTTGCTTTGCAATGACCAGTCTCTGTAATCAAATATACTTGCTTTATTACACTTCCATTACATTTGTGCATTTGATATCCACTATCGCTGAAGCATGTTTGAGATGCATAATGAATTTGGAGCACTTGGTGTCTGCCTCCTGGTTAGCTTCAGAAAGTGGAGGATATGGTTGACATGTATGAGAGTTCACCCCACTCCAGCTATTTTTAGGTGCTGCCGAAGGTGCCACCTAATCTTGAGCTGGCACTGGTAAAAATGCAGCTTTCTGCTGTTCACACAGAGAACAACAACCCAGTGTCGCGTAGAAGAAATAAGAGTAGTTGACATTTTGATCAAACAGTTGTAAATGCGTCGCTGAAAGCTCTCCCTGTGTGTGTCAGACTGCCAGATGTATGGGTGAATGAGAGCGACCGACTGCAGCAGAAGACTAAGGTGGTTCATCTGTCGAAGCTGCCCACAGACACAGCTGTGCTCCTCGACCCCAACATCTACAGGTGTGTGCTTGCTTTGGTTCCAAGTGTGGCTAATCCACTAAAGGTTGGTTCTGAATGACGTGAACCTTCTTCTCCCACAGGATGTTCTTCTAACACCTCCAGGGAGGCCCCGACGTCACTTCCTGCTAATCCAACTTGGGGAGAAGAACGTGTCCTTGTCCTTCTGTCTCCTTCTCTGCGTTGTTCTTCTCCTCCTCCTCCCTCTCCCAGAGGATGCTGGGAGTATAGTGACTTAACTGTCATGGCTGTCTGAGGCCTCCAGTGTTTTCTCCATTAGGTGCTGAGTATACTGAAGATGTGTAGATGTTATTGCTTGTTTTAGGTAACACAACTAGACTGAAAACTAACTGACAACGCTGTAATTGTAGACATGTGTAGAGAGAAACGGTCTTTGTAAATACTTAAGATTTGTAATATATTTTTACACTGAATTTTTTTTACTGTACTGTAGATAGATGTCACTTTCAACCAGATGTCTTAAAGACTTGTTGGTAACGTGCATATAGCTGGCATTGATCTGGTTTGATGTCATTAAACTTTTCCAACCTCCAACTGTTTTGAAGTCGTCACCTGTCAGCCACAGTGATTACAGCAGGAACAGGAGTATATAGAACAACAGGGCTCCATGTTTGACTATGGCTGCTATGTTTGTAGTATCACCTCAGTTTATCCGTCAGAGACTGGTGAAGGGGGTGTGTGCACTATAAATCCAATTCAGGAGCTCATTCCATCACTTCCAATGCTGAAAGCCTAACTGAGACAGAGGTGTTGTAGGGTAATGAGAATCAAAAAGGGTAAATTTATATCCCAAGACTCGGAGTGAGCGGAGGTAACTGTTGGATCAGGTTGGTGACAAGCATGAAAAGACATGGGAACTTCCTTATCTACTTACTGTAGGAAACGTCAGTGGGGATTGCCAAAATCAGAGGGCTTCATCCTCCAAGAAGCAACAATGTCTGAACCAAATTTCACTGTTATCCATTTCAAGAGCTGTTGGAATGATTTAGTCTGAAGTGGAGGACAGACATTGCTGGTGCAAAAATGCCAGTTAGCACTTCACACATTTAAAATCTGCAAGTCGGAAAGTGACACTCGAGCGATTTTTGCAGCAAAATCACATTTCTTATTTGACATTTTAAGTCAACTATAAATGTGCAACAACAACCACAGCACTTTAATTCAACCATAAGGCAGGGCACATTGTATCGTGTGTAGCCAAATCAGACTTTAATGTTTATAAATAACTTGCCAAATGTGTCAGTAAGACTATAAACCTGTAATTTGTTTTTAATAATGGAAAATATCTGTCCTCACAGTCCAAAACAAACACTTTTAATTCAGATATTTCAAATAGATCAAAATAATACTCAAGCAAAATATATTGCAAAAGTATCGGCCAGTAAATGTACTGCCCCCATTTATTATTTATTACCTGATTATCTGTTATTTAACTATCAAACCTAAAATGTAAAATGTTGATTTGTGTGGGATGTGTACGTTTTAAAAAAGTGCTGTCTGATTTATTTATTTTTCTAATTCTCAAGGACTGATACTGATCTCAGCCCCAGTGCCGCTTGGAATAGGCTATATATTTTTAACTCAGATTTTCCTCTAATAAACCCAGGAGAGGACAGCAGAGGAAGCCGTGGTCCCATTGGAGAGACGGGGGTTTCTCTTGAGGCTAAATAAATGTTAGCTTAGAGATTTAGTTGTAATTCTTAGGGTTAGGGGATGCATTGTGTCAAAGAGTTTCCTTACAGCTAAACAAACTATACACTATGTGGCTAAAACGTAGGTGAAATGTTGTGTCGCAATAACGAGGACCTAATAACTAATAAAAAAAAGAAGCAACATACAACCAGTAGGGGGAAGTAATATGCCACCCAGCCCAGCAGGTGGCGGTAATGCACCATAAGTTGGCTTGCAAACCGCCAATAAACAATAACATGAAGAAGTAATACGACGTTGTATCGGTCTAGTTTGCTTGACCAAAGAAGAAGTTGTCATAATTCGTGGCCGGAAGTCATAGAGCAGACTGGACGTCTAAGGATGGCCGGGCTATTGAAAAAGGTACGTGCAGAGGTCATGTTTATAGTTTTAGTGAGAGATATACGCGTGATGAAGAATGCAGTAGTGATTAGGTCATGTTGTTTATAATAACGTTACATTGTACTGCTACTGCGACGTACGTACGAGGTTGACTTATATAGATTCTGTTTGCAGTGTGTTAGCTAGTTACGAGCTGGTTTGCTAATTTAACGAGGACACTACTAAAGTTATTTATGCAGTATGTTAACTTTGATAGTGGGAACAGTGATGTTAATTAACGCTAACTACGTTTATTTCCAAAATTCGGCTGAATATATGACTTTTATAATATTAGGATATAAATATTGTAGGGTAAGATTAACGCTTTACTTTACGTGTCCTTAATTTCCCAAACAGGCAAACTGTGCAACTTGTGGGGAAAGTTGGAAAATGTTAAGTTGGTTCATTAAAAAAAAAAAAAACATCATGTAGCAATCTTAGTCAGAGTATGCAAAGTCAGCTAAACAGGCAAAGCAAGCATACAATTCAACACATATGGAGGTTGTGGTTTCCGGTTTTGTGTCTAAATATTTCCCCCCATCGAGATGTTTCCATCTGCTACAACTGTATTTCTAGTAGCGCCACCCACGGTGGTTTTGGTTAGGGGAAACACACCTCGACATAAGACCGATATTAATGGATGAAGCACACATACTTTTTAGTGGAATATTTATTTCAAGAAATTTCATCTGATAAAAGTAAAGCTGATTGTAGACTCAAAACGAGCACAGACTTTTACTGTGCTCAGTTCAAAGGAATGTTTTATGAAAAGCACTGAATGTGGTCTGCAGGTGTGATGGTGTTGGTGTTGGTGTAAAAAAAATACATGGAGACTCGTTTCATTTGAGCCTGAACTCTGAGCTGGTCCGTCTTACCTGCTGTCCTCTGGATGTAGTTCCTGCTAGACTAAGGAGGTTTTAATTCTGTGTGGTCATGTCTTCTTGTTTTTAATTAATAGTTGTCTTAGATTAGGGGTGGTGGTCATGACTCTTCTTAAAAGAGAAAAAAATCACTTGCTTCAAAAGCTTTTTTAGAAGATGTTTGAACATTTTCAGTCAGCTTTTAGATCCCACCCCAGTACTGACTGGTGTGCTTCTCTTTCCTGCGGGGTCCTGCCCTTTTTTTCATTATATAGGTTACCCCTGTGGTCAATTACAGAAAGATGCGTAATAATCAAAGGCATGATTACAAATCTGTCTGACTCTGAAGTCGGCAAAGTAATCCATTATTATCACAGTTTGATTGTCTGGGTGACATTGAACATTGGCTGTCACAAATGAAAGCTGTTTTAAATGAAAGCAAACCTGAATATATTATCTTCAGTACCTCAGATAGGCCTAATTGCACAGATTTTAATTCTCAGTCTGCCTGTTGTACCGTCATTAGAACCCTCTCGCCAGCCTGCATCATGTGCGGCAGACGTACTGGCCTCAAGCAGTCAAAACAGACAGGTGCTGTGCTCCAGAGGAATCCAGCATAGAATTAAATGCACACACACAGTCAGGCATGTCCTTGGATCAAGTTAGTGTAATGCATAGTTGTATTAGAGTGATGATTCTCATAGTAACAATAGCAGGAAAAGCTAATGAGCCAGATATATTAATGATGGTTCCTTTACATTTAGACAGTAAGTAAGCCATGCAATTGCACACAACACCAAGGCCCTGGCACTGGCCAACCTAAATGGAACACAGCCATCATTAATACTGTTAGATGCACTTGTGTCTGATATGAGTAGAGTAGAGGTGCCAAAAGCAACACAATACTGACAGATAATTCTACTGTAGGTATTTGGTGAATACACTAAATTCTACAATACATCCTTATGCATTTTGACACACAATTTATGTCTGCTGTTACATAAATGCATATTTTATTAAAATAATAATCATCTGTGTGGGTGTTGAAAATTTGTCTTTGATGACATATATGTCGTATTTTGTGGCCATGAGAAATAATTAATTTGACTCATATGGTAGCCCTTTAGTTTTCCTTGAAGGCTGTCAAAGCACATCCATAGTGTTGTGCAAAATTAAGGTGATTAAGTGAAAAAGTGAGTAGGAGCTGAAGTGACTCAGACTTAACAAGTGTCTCTCCTGCTGTTCTCTTCCAGACGACCGGCCTGGTTGGCCTGGCAGTGTCCCACAGTCCACATGAGGTGAGCGGCTGACAGTGAACGCACCACGCAGCTCCCCCTGCCATCTTGTTGTTGGCGCGCTGTAGTGCAGAGCGTGATCATGCCTCAGACTTGATGCATAGTTTTTAAAGTCACAAATTCATGTGCATAATCCCAGTGGTTAACATCCTGGGGGAGTCGGGGTGTTTCTCCCACTAACTCATCCACTCCTCTCTCAGCGTCTGAAGCTTCTCTACACTAAGATCCTGGCATCACTGCAGACCATGCCACAGGATGCTGCCTACAGGAAGTACACGGAGCAGCTGGTCTCTGAGAGGTTCAACCATGTCCAAACAGTCAGTACCACATGTGGTTTCAATAAAGCTGGTCATGCTGGGTCAGTTTTGAGTACTGAAGGTGTCTATCTCACATAGGAGCCTGATGTTGAAAAGCTGGAGAAGAAAATAAACTCTGGTCAGATTGAAGAAGTCATTTTCCAGGTAGGTCACTGTTACCCTGTTGATTTCACCAAGTGCTGTCAGTCACCCTGTTAAGGTGACCTCTCTGTGTTCCTAGTCTGCCCCAGTGGCTGCTGATAGCTGCAAATGTTTGTGTGTGGGATTTTAGAACCTGTAGTTCATGTTTCAAGTTTTGGCTCAGAGCCACTGATCTGTCTGTACAATGTTGCTGTCTGTCCCGCCACCATTTTACCCAGATCTGGCCAGTTTCATAGTTTTTCTGCTATTTTAACACATCCTGCAGTCTATATTAGAAGGCCTTCTGT
>NW_018127972.1:2573904-2631035 GCF_001952655.1 Monopterus albus | reverse complement strand
TTCAGTGAACACATAGAATGATATACTCAACTATGTAAACATAATTGTAACATATGTATAAGTAAGCAAACTTATGTGTGCTCTAAACTAAATCTTAACTATGATAGAATTACCATACGCAAACAAAGTAAACACACAGGTTGACTAATCAACAAGCATAATGTTAATCTTCTACTAATTAAGTTCTTAATTCATCAAATGTTAGAATCAACCTTAAAGTATGACTTTGTTAATAATTTTACCCAACAATATCCAAGCATTTGCCCATGGTGCTTAGTTTATATTGACTTCAGCTTACTAAGAAGGTAAACCTTATAGCTGGAGCTAGTTCTATTCAGGTGACTACGAATACAGTGTTACAGTCAGGACATTGTTAACATAGCTGTGTATAAAGCCTGGAAGCGGAGGGACACAGTGAGCCATCGTAACTCTTTGGTTTTGTCCAAACAGTAGTGTAATGCTGACAAGTTGTGTTCATAGGGGAAGGCATGTGCTGGAACTCTCCTGATGAACAGCAGCCATGAGCAGTGATGTTCCCAAGTCCAGTTGTGAGGTTGCCAGTAGCAGTCGTTTGTGGAGAAATAGTGTGTTAATACTCATTTATGATCTCAACAGATGCCATATGTGTTGGTGAGCTGTAGAGAACTCTTGTCTCATGCAGCAACAAAGCAAATGTCCAAAGCAAGACATCTGACTTGGCTTTTGCACGTGATAATGAAACCAGTTTATTCATGTTGCTGAATGGTGCTGTGTGTGCAGGCGGAGTGTGAGTTGGCTCTCTCCAGGAAGATGGCTGAGTGGAAACCATGGGAGCCGCTGATAGAGGCGCCTCCTCCCAACCAGTGGAAATGGCCCATCTGAATACACCTGTGTCTGCTGCTCATGTCATACTGTCTGTGTGTGTGATCCATACCTCTGCTTCCAATGAAGTGATGTACAAATAAAAGTTCTGTAAGTATTTATTCTCAAGCGTCAGTGATCAGTTTGCACACACAATCAGTTACAGTTTTACAGTTGTGCAGCACAATGTGATGATCAGAGCCAGAACGCTGCTGCGGTGTTCTACAGAGAGTTGCCACCTGGGTAACAGATCAATCTTTACAGTTTGCCTCAGAGCACAATAATTTCCAGATAGTCAAAGCTCCTTTTCAAAGTCAAATATCTCATGCCCAAAACATCCCTACACAACACTCATGTAGTTAATATTAAATATAGAGTGAGAAACAACTGCCCAAAGGAGGCTTCACAAAGTGTGCATAGAGCTAGACCTTATCCCAATATTGTCTGTCTTCACATACCCTCCTGTACTGTAGTCAGGGTGAGAAGTTTAACACAAAGCTGCTGTTCAGATACCATCACACTATAGCTGTGCTGCTGTCAGGCTCTGACCTCCTGTGCACAACTGGCAGCTTTCTGTAACAGCTGAAGCATGATGGGGTAGATGGGGGCAAACTCTTTGCCCTGCCGAGCCCTCACCGACTGCACATAGGCCTCCAGAGCACCCCTTAGTGGAGAACAGAGGGGAGAGAAAGAGTTACACTACACGATGATCTGATAGGATTACTTTGACATATAATCAACAGGAAGTGTGGTTAGTGATAGTTATGAGGTGAATAACTGAAAAGCCTGCATACTGTGTTTCATAAATGGTCAAATTCAGTATGTGATGTGCTACAGTTAAAACCAGTTAAAGAGCTGCAGCTGTTCTTGTATTACTGGCACACAGTAACTGCAGAATCGATCGTTAAAACTAATATCTTAAGGAAAAATCATTTTCATTCCTTTGTAGTGTTAATCAGCAAAATGCACAAAAGCTCATAACCTGCATGTAACAATGTGGGTTTTAAAATGTTCAAATAATATTCAGCTATGCAAATGGTTTAATATGAATACATGTTACACCTCAAGGACAAGGATACACAGTGTATTTGCAAGAAACCCTGAATGTAGACAAAAACTCTACAGGGCACCTTCAAACATGTGCCAGCATTCTATAAAAATGGCAGGTTACCTGATCAAGGTAAGCCTGTCTCTCTCTGCAGGATGATCATCCAGCCACTGGGAGTAACGGGCAATGGACCACTCAGCTCTCTGTGGGGGCAGAGAGCTCGTTTAGTTGCTATAGTACAAGTCAAACACACAATGAAGCCAGGAAATTCAGAGCACTGACATTTTGGGGACTTCTGTGCTAAGACCACCATGTAAATCAGTGAATTTTTAGGGCAACAAATTCTTAGGGTCAAGGTTAGGGTGAACCTCCAGGAAATGAATGTAAGTTGATGTAAACTCCCTATAGGCAATATAAAATGTGTCCGCATACGTCTTTCTATGGTCATGGGGACACATTTTAATTCAGCTGGTCCTCAGCCATTCAAAGAACTGCTTGGGGTTCAGACTTGGTTTTAGGGTTCAGGTTAGGTTTAGTTGTGTGATGGTTAAAGGGTTAGCGAGCGCATTATCCCAGTGAGTGTCCTCACAACTAAAACGTATGTGTGTACAAACCTGGTGTGGTGACTTGAGCTCAGAAGGGGCTCTGGTGAAGAGGAAGTGCAGCAGGGTGCTGTAAGGGATCAGGTCACCCACTACTGGACTGCTGGCTAGCAGCTCACTGGTCTGAAACAGCAGTGGCCTGCGACACAAACACTCAGTAACATACTGTGCAATGGACACAGACGGGCTTCACATGTTTTAACGCATTAACTACAAATCATGCAAATAGCTGTAACTATTTCAGCTGTCGGAGGAAAAATAAACGCCATTAATCTCAGAGACATTTCTGGAAACCTGAACAAAGAAAACTAAAACTGTGTTTAGCTAAATACCAATGGAGCTCAGAGAAAAATATATAGTGTATAGTTTTATTGTAAAGCTACAGTACTGTGCAAAGGTTAGACATTAAGATTCTGAACCACCTTGCTACACTATCAGTGAGGCGTCTGCTGGGTCCCAAATTCATTCTGCAGCATGACAACGAACCCAAACATGCAGCCAGAGCTGGCCTATCTTTAGTCACAAGAAGGACAGTCTGGCATCACAGAGCCCCCTCTGGGATCTAATGTGGATTTAGGCTGTGGAACTATGACTGGGCGCCAAACAGGAGGACAATCATCTAATTTCCTAACCTGTTACTTCTACAGTACCTGCTGTCAAGGTGAACGAACAAGTAAAAAACAAAACTGGAAAAGAAGAAGTCCAGCAACACTTGCAGTGGTTTTAATAAGAAGACAAACACATTTCGGCTCCATGCTGCTAGACTTTCCACTTTCGCAGTACTATAACAGAAAAAAAAAATTACTTTAGATTTAAGTTAAGATGCTTCTCTTTCCTCTCACTTCACCAGGTGAGCATCATTTAGCTCCTTCACTTTTTCTACTTCCTGTCTCTGTAGGTGTAACAGCTTTTCCTTCCTTCCTTCAACCACAGCGTTCACTGACAAATAAAAACTGTAGCATTATTATGAAAAGCAACCTCACCTGCAGTCCCTGAAAGATGTGCACAGTACTATGTTCACAATTCGCTTTTACATGCACCTCCTGCTTGTGCTAGGTCTTGTGCTAATTTGTTGAAACTAGACATACCTGAAGGAGCGCAGGATTCTGTAAGGTTTCCCCAAGTCAGACACTCTCCTGCACAGAGGAGTTACTGCCATCTCCATCTGACACATGTGAAAACATACAGTAAACACACATGAATGCTCAAACAGGCTGCAAGAGAGAGCTAGGCTCAGCCTGAAAACATCCACCTCGGAAAGCTCTCCCTCACCTGTGCAAAGTCAGCGGCCAGCCTCATCTTGCCACCTTCTCCCAGTGGGCGCAGCAGGCTGGCGTGGCGGATGAACAGCTCAATGGTTCTCTGAGCAATGGACTCTGTGCTCTCATAGATGAAGTCCATGCACTGGAAGTGTTTGAAGTAGTCAGCCATCACTCTGGAGATGAAGCCCTGCAGTTCCTTCATGTAGAGGGAGCATGGGACGTCGGGTTTATCAAAGCTGGACAGTGGCCTGCAACACACAACTTTACTTTGAACTACCAGAATTAAACACATTTATAAAAAGAATTTCATACGTACGTGTGTGTGTGTGTGTTGTAAACTAACCGCTGTATGATGGCTGATGTCAAAAAGCCAAATTATATTGACCATGATTGATTTACAAAATCATTAAAAGGGTAAAACAGCCATGGAGGTGAATACTTTTTATAGGTGCTGTATCATCAAATTAAGATTTTACATAAAAACACTGATACAATGTCCTGCACAGACTAAAATGGTCTTCGTCTTTTGGCGTTGTGACCATTAACAAAAATGTTTAGTCACGGGCCCTTGTCATATCTCAGATGTCTATGAGCTGTTAGCATTTCCACCACCAAGGGCCCGATCTTGAACGACTGGGCTAAACTCGCCAAGTGAAATGCTCTTAGTTCATTCACCTTCTGAGTTTTCATTTTTCTAATAACACGATTGATATCACTCATTTCTAAACTAATAGTTTACTCCCAAGTATTTTTGGTTATAATACTCCCTTACTTGTAATGAAAGTGTTTTTATATTGTCGTACTGGTACTTTTACTGAAGTAAAGAAAACGCCCACCACTGCCAGGAACTGTGGAACCCGAAGAACAAAACCAGAAACTGCCCCTTTTGTGCATTCTTGTTTGCTTGTCCATCACTTTTGAAGAATCATGATGATTAGGAAAACCCATCCTGTCTTTTGTGCCGTTTACTGTGTGAACAAAGCTGTATACAAGTTGTGGCAGCCTGCGTTTTGTTTTCGACCGGTCACCATCGTTCAAGCACAGCAAACTGAACCAGTGCTGCAGAACGACTTTTAGTTCACGGTGCCTCTAGGAGAAACACAGGTAAGGATTCTGAAATCAAATGTTCCTGTGGTGGAAACAGATCATATGTTACGTACCCTGAAAAGTCTTCCTGGTGTAGTGTGATGATGATCGCCTCTATGGAGTCACTGACTGACTGCAGGAGAGGCTGCACGGCACTGCTCATCAGGGCCTGCACTCCCTGAATCAGGAAAGAGGGAAATGGACAAATCAAGTTCTGTGATGCTAAAGTAGATTTAGACTGTAAGCAAACAACATCCAGACCTGACAACAGCTGCTGTGTATCCACAAAGTCCAGTTGACATTAACTACTGTTCACTACCTGTGCCTCAGGGGCACCCTGTTGCTATAGCAACACGGGCAGTCAGGTGAGCAGTAGGTACATACTGTATATATGAGCCTGGATGAATGACTTAAATTTGAGATGCAGGCATGCTATCAGCTGTGTGGATGTGTTGATACAAGCTTTTTGAATCAGGATCTTTTCTCTGCTCCATCTTTACCAGCATTAACTGAAATTCTAAATCTTGTCCACTACACAGTGTGTGCCCATGAGTTTGTTTCTGTGTGGGTGTCACAGAAATTTAAACTCTAGCAGGCTGCGAACAGATTCCCCATCGGGAAAACTTCTCCTTCACAGGCCGATGTGCAACAGTTACAAAAAAATAATCATATGTAGGTCACTGATCAAATGTCTTCAAATAAACAGAAAGGTACAGAAAACTATCTGAAGAGAAGACATTTAACCATCCAGGCCTGGCCTTTACTCTTATGTAGCTATGTAGCAGACATATTTTTTCATCCAGATGTGCAGAGGAGTCTCTGAGGATTCTGGAAATACCTTCAGAACAGCTGAACAACAATGACGCTCTGAGTTTTTCTAAAGATGCCTACTCACTTAAATGTCCAGAGCAATGGCTGCTTGGCTCTGTGACAGCTGCAGCCTTAGATGCAAAAATGACTGAAAACCAGATTAAAACACTTTCAGTTTTTGTAAACTAGACTAAATGTAACAATCCGATTCTGAAAGTCTGACTAAAATGAAGAGATTTCCCTAACTCACATAACTAAATCAAACCAAATCACCAAACAAATGATACATTAAATAAACACACGTAATCAAATGCCCTGCTGAGAATTTAATCAACTGCGCAGGTCTCAGTTTTCTAATTCATGCTTCTAAAGAAAGGACAATAGGACAAGAGGATGTTGTTCCCTGTAATTATCCTATAGCTGGTAAAATGCAGTTTGAACACTATCAGCACAGGAGAGTGTATTTTCTACTAATGCACACGTGCTTCACAATCTTAGCTTCAAAAGTAGCATTTAAAAAAAAAAAACAAAAGCACTAAAACAAATCCCTGACTAGTTTGGATACCAGAGGATGAGCGTGCTAAATCACAAAGAAAAAAGAAAATGTTACTGTGATATTGTACCTTCAAAGATGACGACAGGGCCTCGGCAGCGGCCGGTGGACACGTCCCCAGACCTGATATAATCTTCAAATACAAAACACAGGAATCGTTAACGGAGGCAAAAAATAAAAACACTCTATTTATACCTTTTGTACACAAAATGCAGCTCTAAGAGCTCAACACCAAACTGTATGGAAAACAAGGTTTTACGTACAATCCATATTTCTCAGGTGGAAAAACATGATCATATTCATAATGACCCCCAACACGCTTTGCCTCAAAATGAACCTGCTTTGAATTAACTTAAAATACTATCTTTAGAATCAGAAGCAGTAACTATACTTTCTGTTTTGTCCTCAATTCATTTCGAACTGTTGTCATACATCCAAACTGTAATACTTTAAATATATATTAGACGGTTTGGACTGTTGAAGATTTGTGTTGTCTGTGAGCATATACTGACTATTGAAGCTTGTGGAACTAACAAAACAGTTTCTCTGATAAACTGATAACAGACCAGTTGAGAGCCTCTTGAGAAACACCAACTAAATGGTGGAACCTTCTGAAATTGGTCGACCTTATTCGAGACAGACGAGTCAGTTATCGGTGTTTGTTTTCTCATCTACCCTCGCTGTTCCACAACCTGCCTTCGTCTTCTCAACCCTCCCTCCCTTCACCTGCCTGGAATAAATTCTCACTTTGTTTTCACAGAGTAAAATTTTAAAGCCTCGAGATTAAATATTTAATGCTGGAGTAATCTGCTTTTTTATGCTATTAATCAGCTGGGCCACTGCAAAGGGACACACCATACATCTTTAATAGAGGAGGCTGAAAGAACACACCTGACTACTTTTCCTGTTATCTCCCTTTAATTTCCTTTGCTTCCTGTCACGTACGTGTGTGTGTTTGCATCTATGTGACATCTGGATGCATTAGAATAGTAATACAAGGATCACATGCACAGAGTTAGAGAAATGTGTGTGCTGTCACTGTAAGCAATCTCGAGGATGAAAACTGTGGTTACCTAATGTACCAATTACTTGAAAACAAGGAAGAAACAGTAAGCTAACAGTGACAAAACAAGTCACTGATGTGCTTTGGTACTTTTCTATTGTGATATGCATGCAACAGGCAATGTAGCTGATGCATGGAGAAACACACACCAGTCAGATTTCTGTAATTCAGTTAAGCTGATTAAGCAGGCTCCAACCTGCTCGCTCATGCTCCCTCTCTTGTGTCGGTATTTGTTAAAACTGTCATGAGCTGTTGATATTTTGATCTCCCATGCAGTGTGTACAGTTGAGAAACCAGTAGTGCATTCAGAAAACAAATCTCCTTTCAGGCATGCACCTTCTGATGTTAATCTGATGGCAGTTAACGTCTGAATACGGCAATCTGCTCTATTTTACTAAAACAGTGCGCACAGGCAAAGTCTAAACCTAAGGCAAAGATGCAAATGGATGTGCCCAAGAATTATATTGCAATTTTGGTGACCACCAGCGTTGGCGCATATCGGGCACAGCCAGGCACAATGTGGAAAAGAGGCTGAATACAATGTTAGTGGGAGAAATGCATCATGAGCAACTGGAGATGAGGTGGGCTTCATTAACGGCCAATCAAAAATTCTCTTTGATGAACCGTACTTTGATTTATTTCAGATGTCACGACATGGAAATATGCAAAATGCAGTGATGAGAGAGCCTTTCCCTATACCTTCTAACACTTGCGCCTTAACATCTGTGTTTATGAAGCTCAAAATGTTTCAGTTTTTGGTGAAATTGTCATAAAATTATAAATTCAATTGTATGTTAAAGGCGTTCCTAATATTATGACCCTTTTGTGTATGTAGCTGTGGAGGACAAAAACACAGACACCTCTGAATATGTAGTAATGTATGAATAATCTATGACCTCAATAATAAACTTATCATTGAATTTATACATTTATGTTATATATTTCATAAACAGATGTTAAGGCAGACGTGTTGCATTGAATTGCGTACAATTGTACAGAGGTACCTAATAAAGTGGCTGGTCGGTGTATATACTGTATATATTTGCAATGCAAATGACAAGAACTCCCTTTCTATATTTCCCATTTCATCCATCCAAACTGCATCCAGTTAACGTTTCCATGCACAGTACACGAGCGAACAGCAATTACATGAGAACTTCACCTTTCTCAGTTTGGGTGCTGTCACGACTTTCTCTAATAACTGATGAGAACAGAGGGCGAGCCTCCTTCATGCTCACAGTGGTCATTAATTTACACTCAAACTGTTCGGTGGTAATTGTGTACACTACATTTTTACATTTGTGTAGTTGTGCTCAGGATAAACTAACTAATTAAGCAAAAATGAATTTCATCCTTAACGAAGTGAAGCCAGCTGGCTTATTAAGTCAAGTGGCAGCCTGACATTTAAATGACTACAGAAATAGAGAACTATTACAGTGATTTCCCTGGTTGGTTACCAAACAGATTACCACACTGTCACAGCGCTACAGTAATATCTCTATAGGCTGATCTGCGACAGGTGAATTATGAAGTCACTCAATTCTCGATTTAAACTCTAAATCTAACTGCTCAGTAGACAGACAGACAGTATTTGTTCCTACCTTGGCCACAGCCTGCTGCAAACGGTGGAGCGAGTTCACCACTGCAACGTTCCTCCTCTGGCCCTCTGTTAATGGACCGATCACCTGACTGGCATCACCCTGAGTACACAGCTACAGACAGAAAGAGGTGTGACTGACTGACCAAAAAATAAAGTCCTGCAAGCGCAACAGAGCTGCAAGTGCAATAATTCATTTTGAAGAATTCTGTCATTTCAATTTGAACCTACTGTACATATCCAGTCTTTCGAACACTTTGATAATAGTTTGTTGAGGTGAAAAGTTATTCCCAAAATGAAACAAATAGTGCCCGCATAGGTGTTTAAACTGGCATCAGTCAAAATGGAAAGTGCCTGATCAAAAAGACTTCACACACAAACACACGTGCACATGCACAATGCTGTACACACCAGTTGTTCAGACTTGACACAGAAGAGCTGGACAGTCTTGGCAGCGTTCTTGGCCACAGCAAGGGAGAGGTCTGGATCTACTGATGCTACATTCAGCTCACTGAAAACAAACAAACAAATAAAACAAATAAGACAGACCTCCCATTCCAGTTAAATAATATCACCTTATCAAAAGCAAGCTTTAGTAAATACATATTATATAAAGTGGTCTTGACAGCACCATGTATGTGAACTTATTGTTTCAAATGTTAGACTTGTTTCACTGTTACAACAAAGTCTAAAATGTTAGTGTTTCATGCTGTTGCCCATATGTTTAATAAAAACCAAAAGTGTTTTCCTGGGATTCCTGGGGTCTGACATTTGCTAATGAGCGTTCCATTTCAGAGTGAGACAAGTTCTTTAACAAACTCAGACATGGTTGGCATTTTAACTGAGAATATTAACAGCATCAGTGAGGAGAAATACCAGCTGTAGCACTAATTCAGCATCTGTTATTTTTTTCATGCATATTGTGTATTACCAATCACATTTCCTGAGTCATTATTACAGGATCTTTAAACTGGCCCTAAGCCAGCAAACCATGAAAAGTTCCACCCTATTAGATACAACTGTACACAGAACTATTAAATAAAGCGATTTTAAATGAAAGGAACTGTTATAACTTCTACATTAAAACAGAAGAGCTCGATTAAATTGAGTCCATCCAGTTAAATGGGTCTTTCATCCTAGAATAACATGTCAACCACAAAGGCTGGAGATGCACTGGATAAGCTGTCTGACACATGTTGGTATGTGTTGACTGGTCTCTCAAGGTGTGTGGGCAGGATGTAACAGGCCAGTGATGCAAGAAGATCTTGAACTTTTCATAACTAAAGGCCTCAGCAGGCTCCAGTCAAAGTGTTTTCTAGATTGTTGCACAGCATCTGAAACCCTGTTTCTGACAGTGGAATCGGTGAGAAGCTGAGACAAATAATTTTTGTAACCGCCTGAGTGTCAATCCACAATCACAATTAGCCAAGTGTATAGAAACGGGGCAGGGTTTGAACGGCTCTCTCAAGCTCACTTACTTCATTCTTTTCACACCTACTGTCACTTTTTGTGTGCTGCTAGACAGTGAACACCTCTTCAGAAGTAAGGACGTCATATTTCTTCTCTCCCTCACATCTCTTCCTAGCACCTATCCTTACATCTTCAGTAGGAGGGACTAAGATGTGAGCACAAGATGGATGCAATGAAGGGAACTGTTCCACAGGCTTACACTGATTTTAATGGAAGACTCAGAAAAAAAATCATATCTGGTGTTACTTTATAAACAAGATCACTTCCAGATGATTTTTTAATAAATGTTTTTTAAGCTTTTAAAAAAATAGAATGTTATAAACAATTCGGTGACAGAAGCGTCTTGTGGGATAAATCAAAAGCTGTTAAACGTGTTGACACGCTGCGGAGTGTGTTCAATGCTTCTGTCACTTCTAGTGGGTCTCTGCTGTAAGGCGCCCGAGCTGGCATGTATGGCACGTGCCTGCTGATAGTCTTGATGATGCTGTCCAGCTCGTCGTTGGAGGGCGGGTTGCGGCCGCCCATAGGAAACACGAGGTTGATAGGATCAAACAGGCGAGAGAGGGACTTGGAGAGGTAGGCTGCCTCGTACGGCTGTAGAGAGTCCCTCAGAGCCTTTTCTGGGCTGCGCACACACACAAAGACACAAAATGTATACACATAACTGATGTGTTGAGAAGATACAGTATTTAGAGACAAGAAATGTTTGAAGAAAAAATTTCTCGGTAACATAAATAAAAGGAACAGTCACTCGTTTGTTTCACTCCTGACAACAAAATCAGAAAAGAGCATCATGTTACTCTAAGGTGCCCTGAAGTTACACATGGTATTAGTATTAATCAATTATCCAAACTGTTGCCAATTAATTTTCTATCAACTGACCAATCTGTGTTAGTTTTTATGATTGACAATTCACATATCCTAAAAAGATTCTTTCCCAGGTGGATTGAAGAGAACACTTCTGTAGCTACCACATACATAGATATGCATAATCCAGGTTTGTGTTGCATTATTGGAATCACTCAAGTTTCATTTTGTGCCCTTAAATTACTGTATGCAAAAAACTAATCAAAGACAACAGTGGGGTTTTTTAGGTCAGTGTGTTCTGACTCAAAGTGTAATAGTTGGTAGACAAACGCTCTCGAGGGCCCTGCACACAAGCACCATTATGTCACAGCTCATCATGTGACACGTCACATGACCCCCGTAATTCACACCTGTGTGAATTCAGTAGGGGACTACTGAGATGGATGAGTACTTTTAACGTGTGTCAGCACCAGGAAAATAGGACAACAGCGTATCCTGAAGCGTTCACATGCGTCATTGCCGCCGGTGTGTGGCCTTTCATTGATAATAATGGAGGCGGGTGTTTTGATGCGCATCACATGCCACCTGTGTGCGGTGACCTTCAGTCTTCTGGTGCAGCAGTTGGTCCTGAGATGTGTATTAAGTGTTTTGGTTGCATTAGTGTATTCTGGATGGCAGATTAACTGTAGCTCTGAGCTGCATGTCCATAAAGAGAAAGCTTTTGAAAAAGTTAACGCAGTATTGCAGAAATGTAAATTACTAAATGTAAAGATTCATAAACAACAAATTGTTTAAGCTCTACTTTCAAATACTCCCTTAATGTTTTTCCAGTCCTAGTCCCTGGCTGTGTCTAAAGTCATTCCCTTGTTCCATATTCTATAGTGAGCAGTACAATGAGATTTCCAACACAAATTATTGTCATTTTGATCAATCTCTGACAGTTGCAGTGCTAATGCTAATTCTGACATCTAGAAAATGCAAAGCAATGCATTTTGGGATTGTTGCCCAAGTCCCTCCCATGGGATTTCATGTTGAGAACGAATATATGGTAAATTTATACTCAGAATTCAGACACTCAAATTCAACGCTGAAAGCAAAATCTAGTGCCCTATATTGTAGAAGGGGAGTAAATTTGGAGACTGCTCCTTTCTTTCTGCTACACATTGTGGGTCAATAACATACTCACATACTGTATCTAGTGATTTTAGTCCAAAGTAACTCCAATCTATCCAAACCTACTTTTGAGTTGAGCAGTTTACAGGTGCTTGGTCACCTGTAAATGAACCTGCATCTAAACTGTACCTCTAAACAAACAAAACACAGACACACTCCAAAACAAACCTTTCACACTGTTTCATACCAAACCAAACTCTCAGGTGTGTTTACACTCTAAAGTGATTCTGATCACGCTGTTGTCTGAGAATGAGCTCACTTGTAGTCCTGTTTGCCGTGGGTGAACAGGTCCTGGCCGTCTGTGTCCGTGGCTGTGATGTCCAGAGATGTGTCCATCCCTCCGCTGCTTGTTAGCGGCCCCTGTAGGCTGGCGCTATACTGCTGCAGGCGACGCCACAACTCATTGTACAGTCGCAACAGTTTAGGATACTCTCCTTCAAATGCCTGCTTCAGGAAGGATGAGGCTAGAGGAAAAAAAAGAGGTGTTGAAAAAACATTTCTGACTATTTTGGAGACAACAAAGAATAACCAAAGACCCCACACAAAATTGTATATTTTAACAATGCACTATAATATATTCTATAAACAGTGTGTCTGCTGAACGTGTAAGTAGAAAACTGCATGCTTACGTTTTTGCAATAACAACTTTATAACGCCCCACATCTTGTGTTCTTGACTTATTCTGCTAAAGTGGCCAGCATTATGTGTTCTGGGGCTGCCCCCTAAAGTGCAATGCACAGCTGTTTACCCACTGCAACATGCATCCATCTGAACAGGACTAGGAAGCTAACAAAACTGTGCGAGGAAAACATTTCAGTGAGCTGGCACACATCAAACACACATGCACCGTGGTTAACTGACGGGAGATGCTTAAACTTGACAGGCTACAACCAAGTCTCAGAAGAAAAAGCTGCCTATAAGAACACTGTTTCAACAGAAATACAACTGTGCTGCCTGTCTCAATATTCTGACAAATCCATATGGCAGCCTGACATTATATTTTGTCAATTTAAATCTTGCATCATATGCAACTGTCTTTTGTAGATTTTTTTTTAATGAAAAATGTTCCTGTCACTCTTTTGCATTTAAATACCAGTGTTAATGTGGTTGACATCAGCACTGAAATTCATGCCAGCTGTAGAGTCAACTGATGTTTTCTAATTATGGGTATAGATGCCCCTCATTCCATTTTCCAAATAAATAGATTTGGTTTACATAGCTTGGTGACTTGTTTGCACAGCTAATAGATGTGTGATTTATGTTAATGTGGTGTTACAAGGCTTTGAGAGATAGTGCAGGTCAGTCAGCACCTACAGCCAGTACTTGTAGGCCCAGAACAAGAGACATGTCTCTAGATAATTTTCCTACACACTAATTCAGTGTAACTGTAATTCAGTATAAATGTAGGATCAATGAAATGTATCTTAATAGTTTGGGGGCTTAACACAAAAATATAAGTGGAGGTTGGTGTGAAAAAGACCAGCACACAGTGAGAGAGGGAGTAAGGATGGGAATCAATCAGTCTTATTGTTTAATCAACCATAGGGACAATCAGTAATACAAACATGTAACTTAAACATTAACAAACACATCGCCCATTCCTATTAACTTTTGTTCCAGAATATCTTCACTTACATACACACAGACAGACACACCATGGCAGAAACTGCATGTTTTTCAGAGTGAGTTTGAAGCCAAGTATGTTAGCAAGCAGCCAAATGTGCCTCTTCTATTCTCACTTTGTTATTCCCTGTAATCAGACAACTCTCTCCTAAAACACCCCCATATGATCTGTGAGTGTGTGATAGAGTGACTGAAAGATATTACTGTCATAATAATTAAGTCTTTGTTTCCTCCGAGCTCACCCCTTACAAAGATGCACTCATACTGTTAATCTTTTTTTTTTTACTGCGGTTATATAGAGAACAAGAGAGGGATAATTAGGAAGGTGAACAACAATCAGTTTCCATTTTGAAAGCCATTCTAAGCTGTTTAATTTCTGAAAAGCACTTGGTTCTAAAATGACCGATATCTCTAACTGGTGCCTGTGTGACGCATCACTGACCTTACATTTGTTTTTGCTTTCATGTTTAACCTTGTCAATTGCATCTTCCTAATCTAATCACAAGGGCAAATGCACAAATTTTATGAAAAGATGGCAAAACCACCAATCAGCCTCATAATTTTCTGGCACTGCAGGTTATTCAAGTGTTACTGTAGATGCATCTCTCCAGGTTAGTACAAGAGCATACATTAGAGATAAGATTAGTATCACACAGGCAGATATTTCCATTTCTTGCTCTCAAAATACCAGGATTAGCACTGTCAACCAGAGATTCAGGCTGATATCAGAGAGTGACAAGTACATTTTGAAAATAAATATGTGCGGATATTATTGTTGAGCAGCCACCTGTATTTTCATGTGGTCATATTGTTATTACAAAAGATTCTTGATAGATCATCTGATTGCTTCCTGCAGCAGACGGGAGGCATTTTAAACACCAGTACAGTCGATCTTACAGCACAGTCGCTGTTCCTCCCTCTCTCCCTCTAATTACACACAAGAAAAACTAGTTTTGCTGTATGCATTAAGTCAAATTAACACAATAAAACTTAAAGGTTCCCTGTGGAGTTATTGACCTCTAGCAGCACTATGAGGCTATTTTCTGAAGTGGGTAACTGTTTTGATTATTCAGTACACGTGCATACACACCCGTGCTTGCACACATGGATGACATGGTACAGAATCCTACCAGTGATGTCACACTATTCTACTTATCAGCGAATGATGGCGAAATGTCAAGATAAAATGTGTTGGCAAAGGCACAAAACAAGTAAACAGCTCATAAGCAACGCTGTAAACTGTCTGCAGCATACTGTGTTCCAGGCAGCTGTTGTTTTCTCTTCCCAGCTACAGTTTGACTTTGACTTAAAATCAATAATTTGTCACCCATTCTGACCCATCTGGTTTTATATTTTTGTGAAGGTTAGAATTATCATGGCTCGTTGTCGCAGTGTAACAGTAGTACAGACCAAGGTTGTACCACAGCCCACTGATTCAATATGTGATGGCTGAGCGCTCAGTTTGCTCCATGAACAACAGGCTGTTTATGACTCGGGGCCCCACCGATATCCTGCTGCTAACTGAGCTCTTGTTACAGACTGATGATTATGGCTCACTAAACAAAGCCTCCCACTAGTTGTGTCTGCTGGTGGTACAGCAGCCATCTACTGTCTATGGAAAAGAAACCCTTACTTTAAGTAATTATTCTCTGCTTTGAATTAGCAGCTCTGACATTTACGCTGTCAATGTCCTCTTAAAGTGGAGGCTAAGGGAAAGAAAAAGACAAATCCTACCTTCAGTTGCTCTGTGAAACTCCTCGCTAAGTGTGTTGGTTACATCGGTCCAGAAGGTGTAGAGGATATCAGGCTGGCCGTCCTGTCATCAGGTAGACAGAAGGGAAACATGCTGATTATTTGATGTCCACTGATAGTGGCATGAGTTGATGAAGCAGTTACAGTACTGTCTCACTCTAACCAGCTTCTTCCTGATCAACCTATTAAATGTTAATAAAAAGTTGAGCTGATGATGGTTCCCATGACCTACTGTAACAACTTCTGCTTCTGAACCTTTTGGAAATGCGATCAAATTCATTCTTTTTGCACCTCCTCATGTTTTCCAATGTGATGGGACTGCTCACCCTTCTTTTTGCTACAGTGCAATAAGTGATGAAATATAATTCTGAATTTGAGACAGTCCTGAATAAAAACTGTATTTCCAATTTTGTGTTAAGTAATCACAATAGTCATTACACGTCACAATTGTTTTGTTTTTTTTATCTTATATCATTATCAGCACAGAGGTAGCCGGTACTGATATCCATCATGTACTTTCTTCATAAATATTTATATAAGACCAAACTCAAAGCTTGTGAAAAACACTTCTGTGTAACTTGAAGGAAAAGAGCAGAAAGTGCTGTTGAATAGACACAGGTACTAAAACACAATCACTGTTTGACACAGCCTGACAAAGGATGGTGCTTTAACTATTTAATGGGGCTGGACATGTGTCTGTGTGGGCCACCTGACATCCACTAGGACCTGGCTTCCTCCAATTTTTGCACCTTTACTGCTTTCTCTCTGATTTAGTTTATTCTTCCTTGATGGATGAATTGTATAGAAGTAGAACAGAAAAGAACAGAAACACACACTTTTAGCCTTGTTTCTTTTTTTCAACAGTGTTCTTTCAACTTTGTGTCAACAGTTCTGTTTATCCCTTTCCTGTTTGAACATGGCAATGCCCCCAAACCCAAAGGCCATCCATAAACAAAAGAATTTTTCTCCAGTCTGCTGTGGAGGATGCTGATTGGCCTGCACAAAGCCCTGACCTCAACTCCGTCCAACACTGGACTGAAGTGGTACACAGACCATGAGCTGAACTTTGTCACCGATACTCTTGTGTCTTAAAGAGAGAAAACCCTGCAGCCAGGTTCCAACATCTGTGTGTGAAACTAAAAGAATGTAGGCTGTTAAAGCAGCAGAAAACTGCCATATGTTTTGAAAAGATTTGTTTAAAGGTGCATTAACTAATTTCTTTTCAGCCGCTAAAGGGTCTAATGAAACTCAAACCAAACTGACATCTTGTTTTCTAGCAACAATGTAAATTACGAACACCTGGTTGGGACAAACTGTAAATATATATTTTGAAAAAATAAAAATAAAAATTAATCCAAAGCTACCGTTAGCTGACTAACAAGTCCCGGGTCTTCGGCAGCATTACCACAGTACATTGTCAAGTGATGAGACTGACCGTAAGGAGACAGTCTGAAATGAAGCTAACAAAGAACTAACATATACCAAAGCTTGAATTGCAACCAAATTAAAATATTAATTCTACAAAAAGGTAAAATCACAAAAATGCTAGGTCACTAATGTTAACAAAACAAACACGCTAGCTTTGGATGCTAAAGCTAATGCTCCCTCAGCAGTCTAGAGACCAGCAGTAATATCTGAAACTGTAAAACGGACAGAAAACCAGAGCCTGGCAGCAGGGACTGGAGTGATACGCTCCTATCTCTTAAAATGTGTTACTAGCCTGGCAGCCACATTTTGCATTCGCACTAGCACAGATGATATTTGTCCAGCTGAAAACTGAATAGAATTGAACAACAACAGTCAGACCTGCAGGAAATCATTTAAGTATGAAGGCTCTTCTCCAGGTCTGTTCAACATGCCTAACTACTGATGCTTTCAATGCCTTTAAGAGCAGAAGCTTTTGTTTTTCTCTGCCTGCAGAGTGAGTGGGTGGTGAGTTAATTACTGTCACATGAAGGAACTATGATTGAGGGGAGGAGTAAACAAGTGATCCCAGAAATTAGAAAAAAAAAACACACTTTTTATATAACTTGCATTACAAATGCCCTAGGGTTGACTGTATTTGCTTTATCTGAGTTTGAGAGTTTGTACATTTACACTCCATTACACTCCCAATTACATTATACAAACTACTATCTTCCTCACAATGGGTTACACTCTCATCTGTCACAGTACACATCTCAGGTGTCTGACTGCTTCTCTTTATGTTCTTCTTCTCCTTTGAGAGACATAGATTTTGATTCAACAACTATAAAATGTAGCTGCTGAGTGGAACTATATATCTGTTCAGTCTTTTCAGCCACATGGCGTTCTCATCTATGACGATACAAAAGCGACAGTGCAGCTGCACTGCTGAGGAACCTTGCATTTAGACATGTCATTAGGTCTCCAACTCACACCTCCATCTCTGGGTAATTCGTGAGAGCTTTGTTTCCATAGTAACAGTCCCCTGCTCTGATTGGTACAACCAGATTTCTGTGGAGGTAAGATAGTAAGATACTGATTATGATGTGTTAATGACTGCCATGATTACTGTTGATACTACCACTAGCTAAGTGAGTGGGTCCAAGAAGCCAATGAATGCTGCTGCTGGTTTTGCCAGTATAGTACATAAATTTAACAAAAGCTCAAAACTAATTTCATTGTTTGTTTTTACGTTTTACAAAAAAACTGCTCTATACTGTCTTAAAAGATTAGGCTTCATTTTTTTGTAAGTCTACCTTAATGTAATATTCCTACCGTTATATATACACTGAATTAAATACTGGTTATGGTAAGCATATGAAGTAAATCCTTTCTTCTGTATTTCTAGTGTAAAAGGTGAGTTCACAGCCCTTGTGCAAACAGACGTAGTCTTTTTCCATGAATTCTTCCCCTTTTCAAAACTGTGGCCTACCATTACCCAGAATGCAACATAATCACAAACAGTTTGGGCCAAGATTCAGATGTGTTATGCTAGCAGCGGCTACTTTACAAAAGCCCTGAGCCTCTAGCCTCAAGCAGAGATGAGGAACTAGCTAGCTAGCTAAACAGATGCATTCTAAAATGTGCAAGTGCCCTATAACAAATGGCTCTGTCATTAAAAACCTTGCCAAGATCAAACTTCAGCCACCTGACATTCCACCTCTTCCTACCCAGTCACCCCTACTGAACTGGCATCTTTGGAGAATTTTAAATCACAGCAAGACCTGTGGTTATTACATTTAAACATTAGGAGTTTTTCTTTTTCTCTCTTATCTAAACTGGACTTTGTTCTTTTTCCAGTTAATGATGGCTCCACTAACAGTATTGTCCTCACTCAAACTTGGATTTCTCCCAGCTATTAGAGAGAATCGGGGTACACCCTTTACAGGGCGCCAGTCTATCACAGGGCTGACACAGAGACATACAACTATTCACACGCACATCCACACCTAAGGGCAACTGAAAGTCAGCTCTTAACCTAACCTGCATGTCTTCCAACTGTGGGAGCAAGCTGGAGCACCCAGAGAAATCCCACACAGGCATGAGGATAAACATGCAAACTTCACACAGAAAGACCCTGGTCAGCATTTGAACCTGAAACCTTCTGGCTGTGAGACAACAAACTTTAGATGACTCAGTTGTCCACTTTTCTCTCCTGTAACCATGCTCAGTACTATCCATTGCTTCCCAAGTGTTTTGATATGCCTTGCCGACATAGTTACCAGTCGCTGACCCAGCCGTGTCACACAGCCATGACTAAACCCAGCTAATCAATAATTAAATTTGCCACCAACTATTTTTATTATCGACTTTTAGTGGCTTTATTGATTAGTTGTTGCAGCCCTACTTACCTTAAAAATGTCTAAATATGTGAATTTTGTGTCTATCCTTATTTTAAAAAAGATCCAAACCTCAATTAGAGTACATACGTATAAAAGATTAAATGCGAGTATATTTTATACTGTTCCTAAGAAATGTTAACATGAATTCATTCTAAATCTTTTATTTTCTGGTTTTAATAACTAAATTGTAGTCTTGTTACTGTACCCTGCACAATTATTACTCTTATACTAAAACCAGAACAGCCCTGTTACTGGTCCCTGATTGCAGGTACAATAACTACTATCCTACCAAAATCAGAGCAGTGGTGCCCACTCACCTTGATGATCTCATCAATGAAGCACACATGACTGACAGGATCTCTCTTCTTCATCAGGACCTTCTGCAGATGTTGTACCTGTGAACATGCGACAAAAAAATATTAACACCTACAGTATTTCACCAGCCCTGCTGGCTGCCTTGTTTTTTGATTTTAATATGTGATTCAGCACTCTGGATATACTGTACATTAAGTTAGTGGTCTCAGGTATCCATGTACAATACCTGTCTGCACGCAGCACATATCTGGTCCATCAGTTTCTCCAGGTTGGTCCACAGAGCAGCGCGGAAAGCTGCTGTGTTGCCTGGTGTTGGCAGCACTGCTCTGCCTGGAGCACCTGAGGGGCAGAAATTCACTATGCTTGGTTTTGTTTGCTTTTTGCTACGACTCCTGCAAAACCAGTACCATTGACCCATTATTTCCTAACCAAACATTCGATACAAAAAAGCATTTAGGTTTCTTCCTACAAATGCAAGAGCATAATAACATGAGCTTTCATCAAATCCCCCAAAAAGCGTGACATCCAGACTGACTTCACCTGTTCTCAGAAACGGCTATAAGATGTTGATCGGGACATATATAGGCTATGTATTATTTATCATGGCTCATAAGCTGCTTTCATATGATGTTTCATGTGCCCATCTGTAGGTCAATTACTGTATGTGGATTTCAATGATATCGACTGCACACCTGCTCTGCAGCAAAGTTAGAAGATTATTCACAAATTTGAACGCAAACATCATCTCCTTCCAACCGTAGTAAGGCAGAAAAAAAGTACAACTTAATTTTCATCAAACCCGGTCGTCCTCCATGCTGGACAAACTGGTCTTAATGTACAGCCGGCTGTGAGACGAGCATGCAGGGACAGTCTCCGAGTGTGGACACGTCAAACATCTGCAAGTACTTATTTATGAAAATTTGTAAATGGTCCCACCCTTAAGCTGCACACAGAATATTCTGACAAGAGTTAAAGTGTACATAGACTATCAGTATACTTGTTCTTAAAGACTTAAGGGTTTTAAGAAGGGGTGTGACAGGATATTGTGCCACAAAATCTCACAATACTAAAACGTATTTATTTCTCGTCAAGGCAAAAGCTGTGTCGCAATATCAGTACATAAAAGAGCTAAAGCAGAATGTGTATGTTCACATTAGTCTGTAAAAAAAAACGCAACTCCCTGCTGTTTTTTTAATGCATGGGGCTGCGTTAGTTGGGGGGTTAGGGGTTGTGTTGTAGGCATGTACGATACAGCCACATTATGATGACTCCATGTGAGTGGCGTCATTCACATTTCCAGCCCGTCAGTTTCCGTTGTACTTTGGTTAACCATGCTGCTAACGTAGGCTACTCTACCTCAGCACCAATTCTACCACCAGTGTGTTGGCACTGATAAATAAAACACACTGTTTAACATCCAGTACTAACAAAAACGCATGGCATGTCATTATGGTGTGTTAACTATTGCCAAATTTACACAATGAACAGCAGTGAATGCTCATGCTAAGAATATATAGAAAAGTCTTCTTCCCATGGGCGTGCATGTCTCAGTCATTCCCACATACATGACTGGTCGATGAAGTGCCCTTGCCAGATGATGTCACCATCCAGTGCGGTGCAGGGAGGGTGAAAATAGCATAGATGGTCACACACAGCTTCAATTAGAAGTTAGAAGCTCATCCGTAGTTCATGTACAGCTATAAGGTCTGAAGAGACTCGTGAAATCATACAGGGGAGAAGCCAGTCAGTCGAGTTTGTAGCAAAACGTTTTATAGTACTCACAGATTGTTGTCTTTTACTGCATATAATTCATACTCGAAAAGTAGAACTGACATGACATTCATTACAAGTTGATTAGCTAACATTTCAAAATGCACCTGTTTTGCATTTTGGGACTTTCAGTTGAATAAGACTATTCTTCCAGTCATATATTTTGTCATTGAAAATTTCTTAAAACAGTGTTAAAAGTGTCTTGCTCTTGTGAACCCAATATTGTGTATCGCCTCATCAGCTAAGTGTATTGTCACACCCCTACCTTTAAGTAACATTATTTTATCTAAAAATGTCAATAAAACCATCCTCAGCCTAATCTGGGTTGGTTCTCTGAAAATAATGTGATTTAATTTAATGAACTCTGATGTGGCTGCTACATTAGAGCCATGTATATCATACATGTCCTTCGGCCAGAACTGACTAGTCTCTGTGGTCATGGTATAGTAATCTAATTTGGATGAAGCCAACCAATGAACTAGGTCAAATGAGAAAATGCCATTGACTTTCATCTTTTAGAAATGAGGACAATGTGTCCCGTGTGTTTATGCATTATTAATATAGAGATGCATGACCTCATTCTTCTTGGGCCTCACCTCTGGGATTGGCCGGCTGTGTCAGACCCTTGATGTCCAGAGCACTGGCGATGCTGTCCTGAATAGAGGTGCGGTAACCCCCAACTACGCTGTTGATGGTCTCTGTTAAACTGCCCAGGTTATAGAAGACCTGTAGGGCTGTGCCGACCTGGGTTGGATTCTGACCGACAAAAGGAGAGTGAAGACAAAGGGAGAAACAAGCAAAGTTGGCAGTCATCCATGGCGCTGTTTTTAATAAAATAAAATCAATCATGTAGTATATCTACTAGTTTCACACATAAAAACTCAGTTTGCCCACAGGTGACAGCAGCAGTTAAAAATATATTTTACACTGAATTAATGAGAGAGTGCCATGAGTATGAAGCAGAGCAAAGTCAAGACAGAAAGATAAGCAGAGGCAAAAGAAAAGCCAGATAAAAGAAGGAGAAGACAAAGTAAAATACATAAATAGCATTGATATACTTGCACTTACACTGATTCATTTATGTTTATCTACACTGTATATGCCTCAAATTAGGGCAACTGGTTGACTCAGTGGCGAGACCTGTCAGTTGACTAAGACTCTTGTAGTCGAGTATTTATTTTATTTTATTGTATTTTTTTTGTCAGCCTGCATGCATTACAAACAGGTAACCCCAGTCCCCATTATTATGTCGTCCTCTTCTCCTTTTGGTGTGCCAAGCAGCAATTTGCTCAATAATTCCCCCTGTGGTTGGGGAAGAATACCCACTTCAAAGGGGACAATGTCGCATGCATGGATGCATTCATGTTGGATGACACTATTTAGCAAATTACAGAAAAAGGAAATAAGGACAACAAAACACCCTAGGGCAAGCCACACAAAGGTGGCATTTGTACTTTATTAGAAGTGTTTTCAGACATCGTGGTCTCCTTTTACAAGAGAAAAGACTGTCACGATGATGTGGCTGCTTTTGCAAAGCCTAATTTTATACGAGTCCAATTTGTTTACCCATCTCCACTAAAGTAGAACACACAGCCATTTACCAACTGCTTCTGTGACATGCATCACTCTGAACAGGACTAGGAAACTAACAAAAATACATGGGGAAAATATTTCAATAAAGAATTCTAAATAAAAGGCATTATTAGGAATGCAACATAGCATGCATCATACTTTCAGTAACAACATGCACTGTGGTTAACTGATGGGAGAAGCTTAAACCTGGTGGCAAATTAGGCTATAACCAAGTCTCAGAAGAAAAAATTGCCTATAAGAGCACTGTTTCAACACAAATACAACTGTGCTTATTCCAACAAATCCAAATGGCAGCCTGACATTATATATCATTAAATTAAATTTTGCATCATATGCAGCTGTCATTTGTTGATTTTTAAATGCTCATAAATATGTTCCCGGGACTCGTTTGCATTTCATTACCGATGTTAAGGTGGTTGAAAACAGTGAAATTCATGCCAATGGATATTATTATACACACACAGAGCAATGGCCAAAAATATTGGCACCTCTGCATTTCTGTCAGACAACGCACCCCTTCTCCCAAAATAAGTGTTGCAATCACAAATTATTTATTTCATTTGTTTGCACTGGACCAACACAAAAAGCAGAAGGGAAAAAGCCAAATCTGATCCATTTCACACAGAACTCCAAAAATGGACTGGACAGAATTATTGACACCCTCAACTTAATATTTGGTAACACACCTTTTGGACAAAATAACTGAAATCAGTCACTTCCTGTAACCATCAGTGAGTTTCTTCAACCTCTCTACTGGAATGTTGGACCACTCTTCTTTTGCCAACTGATCCAGGTCTCAGATTTGAAGGGTTCCTTCTCCCAGCTGCTGGTTTGAGATCTCTCCACAGCTGCTCTATGGGATTTAGATCTGAACTCATTGTTGGCCACTTCAGAACTCTCCAGCTCATTGTCTGAAACCATTTCTGGTGCTTTTTTAAGTCTGCTTTGGGTCATTGTCCTGTTGTAAGACCCATGACCTCTGATGGAGACCCAACCTTCTGACACTGGGCCCTACATTGGGCACCAGAATTCATTAGTATTCTTCAGATTTCATAATGCCAGACACACAGTCAAGACATCCAGTGCCTGAAGCAGCAAAGCAACATCAGTGAACCTCCACTATGTTTGACCTTAGGGACCATGTTCTTTTCTTTAAAGGCCTCATTTCATTTTCTAAAAACAGTAGAATGATGAGCTCGACCAAAAAGCTCTGTTTTAGTCTCATCTGTCCACAGGAGATTCTCCCAGAAGGATTGTGGCTTCCTCAGGTAAGTTTAGGCAAACTCCAATCTGGATTTTTTATCTCTGTGTCAGCACTGGGTCCCTCTTCTTCTACCATAGCTTCCTTGTCATTGAGATAGCAACAGATATTGCAAGCTGACACAACAACCTGATCAACTATATGCAAAGAAGATGTGCTGCACTGCGTGAGGCAAGTGGTGAACACACCAGATACTGACTGGTTTTTGGACCCCCCAATACAGTAAAACTGCACATTTTAGAGTGGCCTTTTATTGTGGCCAGCCCAAGGCACACCTGTGCAATAATCATGCTGTCTTATCAGCATCTTGATATGCCACACCTCTGAGGTGGATGGATTATCTCGGCAAAGGAGAAGTGCTCACTAACACAGATTTAGACAGATTTGTGAACAATATTTGAGAGAAATGGGCCTTTTGTGTACATAGATCTTCAGCTCATGAAAAATGGGGGCAAACACAAGTGTTGCGTTTATAATTTTGTTCAGTATATATAAAGAACAAATAGTCGCACAGAAGAGCCAACTCCAGTTGACTTAGTCAGGTACAGCCCTACCTCAAAACATTATTTCTTTTTAGATGATAAACTTTGACATGTATTTCTATAGAGAAGTGAAGGCTTTCTTATTGAGCCCCATACATTATAGCATGAAACTGTTAGGGTTACCATGTAGCCACCTTTATAGAGACTAGCTCCTGGAACACTTGTGACTTCAGCAGTTGCAGCTTGAGTTACAATATTGATCCTCTGAGCTGAACTGAGTTTAGTCAGTTAATTGATTGGCAAACTGACAGAACATGTCACACAGCAACTACTTTGATTACTGTTTAATCATTTTTGTTGTTTTTTTTATAGTAAAGGTGCTTTCACACAAAACAAAACATGACTATCACCTTGGGCTCTGAGATACAGTGATGGTCACTTTAAAAGATTGACATTTTATAAACAATAAATTAATTAAGAAAAAAACTGACCAATTAAAAGACACCATACCTGTTGCTGCCCCACATAATAAAACACTGGTATTGTGAGAATAACAAATGAGTCTTCTTTCTTTCAAAAATCAATACATTCTTGGGAGCCTGATTTATCTCACTACTGTACGTCATCTAATCACAGTTTTAGATCAGATACAAGGACTGCTGCACTTGAATGACATTACATTTGTTGCTATTTTTTACAAATGTTTATCTGTTTATGTTTTTATAGTGCTGAAAAGCTAGTTCACTTCATTCACTGAGGCTTGAGATAAAAAAGACAACAATAAAACATTCTAATACTAAACAGTACTCAGGGTAGGTATAGCTTGTCACATTGGGAAATACACTAATTTCACTTTCTTGTTCAGAGTTAGACGAGTTACATGCTGGAACTTGTCTTGGGGAAAATAGTTGTTTATTTAAAGGGAGTTTGGAGAAGCAACAGGTCGCTTCATTATCTGAAACTCCCCAAAATTAATGACTGATGGAGGTTTCAGCCAGTGGGCTCAAGTAGAGAGGAGAGGAGAAGAAAGAAGGAGTTTTTCTACATGGGTCAGTTGAGCTCCCACTCAACAGATGGGCTACAGGGTCTCTGCTGGAACAATCAGAGTGCTGAGGTGAAACTAGCTCCCACACAGCATGTCCAACTGCTTACATAACATTCACAATAAACAACTCCTTGACATAAGAAGCTGTTGCTATGTGTGCATACAGTACCTATGTGTGTATGAGTGTCTACAGTCCCATATGTCCACACACATAATGGAATGACAGAAGCTGTTAGCCAAGACTGCTTCATCAGTAGTCAGGTTAAAAATACTTCAAGTGAGGGTGGAATACACGGGGGAAAGAGGAGTGCGTATGCCTGTGTAGAAGAGAAAGAGAGAGGGTGTATATGTCTAATTTTGGAAAAACAGCTTACTGTCGAAACGCAGGAGTAAAAGCCAGTCACTAAGACTTTGGAGAGAACTGCAGAGTCACAGTACCCTGTTACTTCACATTCTGTTAGGAGCTTCTTAAACACCTGTTTAGTATTAAGGATGGGCATTTCAAGCTATTCGATATTCGCTGGGAATTATTCGACAATTATTCAGAGATCACACCCACACCACCCCACCCCCACTCACAGACACACTGTATACACAAGACACACAGAGAACGCAAGGCTGTTCAACTGTTTATGTGACTTAATTTCAAAGCTAATGGGAAAAATGTCCTTTGCTATAATCTTTGTGATGAGGACCGTTGTTTGCTTTGCACGTTGATCATCAAACTTAGTTCTTCGGGTGACAAAGCTAGCCCCTGACTGATCTATGGAACGCGCCCCACTTTCTGCTGGATGCCTTGCCTTCTAATCGTTGTGCATGGTTGTTGTCGGCTAACTTAACCTGGCAGAGTTTGCACTGCACTTCATTTTTGTTTATTTTCTTGAAGAAGTTCCACACAGAACATATTGATGGCTGTAGTCTCTGTGTGTTTCTGCTTTTTGTATTCAGCACTGTAGTAAAATGATATACTGACCTCGTCATTGCGCTATTTCCAGGCACCGGTAAAAGCTTAGTTCTTAAAGACAAACCCACAGTCACATGAAATATTCTTCTTTTTAATTTAATGAATACTGAAATATTCAAAAATCATTGCCCATCCCTGTTTGGTATCTCTTTGCCTTCAAACTCACATGTACAAAGGAAACTAAGTCACTACCTTGTAATCTGCCTATTTTTATTCTCTGTTAAGCTATTGTCAATTAACTTGATGCTTCCTGCTGCAAAACTGCAAATTACACTGAATTTACCTAATTTTAAGATTACTTTTAAGAGGACCCAAGGATCACAAAGATAAAAACCTTACAGTACTAGTCTATAAACCAAATCTCTTCTATGGGTCTTCTATCTTGTGATGGTGATGAGGCTTGCATATTCCCATGACTCTGAGAGCAATGCATTCAGAAGCATTAGCCTTCGGTAGGGCCACCCATCATGGTAATGTCAAGTATGAGGGACCAGACAAAGAATGGTCCAACCTATATGACACTACACACTTTGAAGGCTGCAATAGATCCATCTTCTCCAGTCATCTTGGTTTCCTTGCCATTGGCATGAGCTAATCTGTGATGTGCCATGTGCATCTCTTACATTCTGACAATCTGTCAGACACAGCTTTTCAGTGAGCTCAGGTTTTACAGTGAGTGGGGATTGGCAATGAGAGCAGGCAAAATGATGGCTGAAGCTCCTAATCAAGAACTGATATGTAATCAGTGAATACTTGATTCAGTCAAACTTTTGGACAGAAGCAGGAAAGCTGTTCTGTAGCAATATTCACATCTGAACAGCCCTATTTAAAATCCAATCTGCCCACCCTGAGCTGGGGAGGGGGCTAGAAAAGGTGCCCTAAGAATAGTCTGCTTCATCACTTCTCACCTGGAAAGCCGTATCCTGATGACCATCATGCAGTCGAAAAGCATCAAAAAGTAGAACTATGAAGTTTGGAACTTGGAATATATAAACTCTGATGGACAACCCAAACTCAGACAGACCAGAGAGAAGGACCGTCTTTGCATTGAGTGAGACCCACAGAACTGGAGAAGGGCAACTAAACAAAGAACAAGGTCAATACACCTTTCTCTGAAAAGGACTTCATCCTAAACAACCAAGGTAGGTTTTGCTATCTGAAACAGCCTCGTTCAGAAGATGACAGACCAACCACTAGGAATTAACAAATGTCTCATGACTCTGCAAACCAAGCTCAGCTGATACTTCTTCAATCCTTTACTGCACAACAGACTGCTTCCATTCCCGTCTCCCCTCTTACTGTGTATATGGATTAATTTTGACAGGGTCATATTAGAGTCACGGACAGTCCTGATCCTGAAGGACCCTCACAAGGGAGCAGTACCATCCAACTACCGCCCAATAAACTGCCGCTGCACAACATGGAAGCTCCTGTCAGGCATCTTAGCAGCTAAAATGAGCAGGCATATGGTTCCATACATGAGCAGCGCCCAGAAAGGATTTGGTAGTAACATCAGAGGAGCAAAGCACCAGCTACTGGTTGATAAAGTAGTCACTCGAGACTGCAAGACCAGGCATACCAACCTGTGCACTGCCTGGATTGACTACAAGAAAGCCTATGCCTCAATGCCTCACACATGGATCCTGGAATGCTTGGAACTGTACAACATCAACAGGACTCTAAGAGTCTTCATCAAGAACTCAATGGGAATGTGGAAAACAATCTTCACTACCACTTCAAGCCAATTGCACAAGTCAACATCAAGTGCAGTATCTACCAAGGAGATACTCTGTCCCCCCTGCTGTTCTGCATAGGACTGAACCCCCTCAGCCGGTTATGGATACAGACTACAGAATGGAGCAACCATCAGCCACCTCCTCTACATGGATGACATCAAGCTGTATGCCAGAAGAAAACGAGACATCGACTCACTGATCCACACCACTAGGATCTACAGCCAGGACATCGGAATGTCATTCGGACTGGATAAGTGTGGTTGAATGGTAACAAGGAGAGGGAAGGTAGTCAGGACTTCTTTTTTTTTTAATTAAAGGAGCCCCTGTTTGGTGATCTCTTCCCACTATTTGCTATAAAAAGAGGCACTCCACTGAGATTGCATCATGAGCAGTACTGCTAAGCCTGGGTTTGAAAGATGTCTTCTATGGGTTTGAAGGCTTTCTAAAATCTAAAAACATGCTCCTGATGATGTCATAAGGGTTATCCTGGATGGGATAGAAAGGTCTTTTTGTTTGGGCCAGCCATTATTTGAATACTGACTTATAACTACAGACAGGCATAGATCAGGACAAAGCCAAAACCATTTCTAAAGCTGTGAAAGGTAGAAATTGAAATGAAAACTGCTAGATGGCATGATGACAGCTGTGATTAGAAGATGTGAGATGACATTATGAACCAAAGGTTGTGACATGTGGTCCTAGTCATAGACAGAGCTCCCCATAGAACACGGCTGCACCATGAGCATGAAAGCTGAAGTACAGTTCCTGGACATTGGCCACATGTTATCATGAATGCTGAAAAGGATCACACATGCACAGCAGCACACTTTCTTTAATGGGACACCATCCCCTTGAGAACAAGGTTTTCTGGAGCAGATGAAGGTTAGCACAGCTCACACGTGCCCGTCTTCTCACATGTATTTTTCAGAATGACACATATACAGTGCTCATCTCTCTTCAGCTGTACTGCTGTTTAAGAGCTTAATTCTTTTTCATCACATTTCATTTCCTTAAAAGAAACAAAAACAAAAAATGTATATGACTTAAGAGGCAAATTAAACACACAAATCATTTTCTGTGATGTCACATGACAAGTTCACTGCAGTCAGGAAGAAAATCTTGAACTAAAATGCCAACAACAAAAATTCTAAAAAACTCTGGACAAACCAATTTATAAATGATTTCTATTTAACTAATCTAACGTTTTGAATGCAGCAAGAGATGCTTTAAGATCCGTGACCTCTTAAAGGAATCCGTATGCAATATTAACACATGAAACAGAAATGGCAGTTACGTAGAATGACAGGGTGGCTTGTGGGATTTGCTTGGCATAGCATTTATTAGGAGGTGCTCACTGATTATTATTCAGCAGCCCTCAAAGGCACTACTGCAGCAACAAGAACAACCAGTGTAAGCTTCTTAACTACAAATACAATTTAGGCTAGGACTGGGGGCACTTCTCCGGATGAATAAAACCTTGGGTCTTTGCAGTAGCAGACAAGAATATTTGCCCCTGCAGCCAGCACTTTCTTTTCTCTGCTTTTAGTAATGTTTATTTAGTATTTGATGTTACCCTTACAGACTTTCTCAAATAAAAGCTAGTATTCAAATAATGTCAGCATCTCCAAAAACAGCTAGGGACATATCCACCAGCAACTAATGAAGGATGGGTAAAAAAATATTATGGACTGGCACTACCAGCTGGAAAAACAACAACAAACACAGGTTTATCTGTTGTCTGTTGAGTTTATTACATTTATTACTAAAAATTATTATATTTGCTTGTCCCTGTACAGCTTCAGTGTTACTGTTCTGTGTGTGTGTGTGTGTGTGTGTGTGTGTGTGTGTGTGTGTGTACCTGGATCTCCATGCCCTGGTCCAGCAGTCTCTTGGCTTGGTTCTCTACTTCCAGTCTGGCTCTGCTGATCAGCAGCAAGTCGTTCTCAATCACCTCAATGCCGTTCAGATCCACACCTTGTGACAGATAGTCTGGAGGATGTGAAAGGAATCATACAAAAACATAAACACACAAAAAGTAAAAACCAAATATCATTACATTTTCCATTGTTCAGCTTCTTTCATGTTTCCAAAGGTGTATAAATCCTGCAAGAAACATAACAGTTTCTGTTTCTGTTCAGTTTAATTAACAAGACTAAGAGTCTAGCTTTAATTACTGACTGTTTAATTCCCCCCACCTACAAAGCTTTATAAACCTGAGGACCCTGATCAGCCTTTGTAGATATAGTTCATAGGCTGAAAACACATGGAATAGTAGAATATTTTTGTGAAAACTATTATACAATTTTAGCTGATGTGTCAGAACCGGGTTGATTATAAATTTTTCAGGCAATTTGGAGGTGTGGTTAGTGTAGTTGTATTTTAATGCATTATATTTCTAGTGTTTCAATGAGGTCTCTCCATTTATATAGATAAAGGTGACAGAATATTAATGACACCACCACTAAGTCTCAAAAAATGACTAGAGTTGAGTTAACACTTTGTACATTCAGTGCAGTCTCTGAACATTTGGACATTCACACCTTTTTTCCCCGTTGTGTTGGCTCTGCACGGCATCACACTGGAACTGAGCGTTATGAATGTGAGCACCCACACCTTTGCTAAAAAGCTTATAGCAACTCAGTTATTGTTTCATTCATCCAACAGTAATTATGTCAATACTGTGAAATTATAAAAAAAATAAGTCTGAAAAGAAAAACATCCCTTAGACAAATAAAAAAAAAAAGGAAAAGGCTAAGGTGTTCAAAAATGAGTTGAGGTGAAGAAAAAAAAGAGAGTTAAGATTAATTTAATTTAATAATAAAGTATTAACTGACTGGGGATCAAGAAAACAAATTTTAAAACAGTTTAGCTTTAATAACTGACTAAAGGTTGCAAACAAAGATTTATACTTGATTTTAAACATTTATCTGACTAGATTATGTGGCCAGAGACTAAAGCTTTGAACCATCATCTGATCATACTATTTTCAAAGTACACAAGTAGTACTTCACATGACTGGAAAAAAAGTTCTAATCTAACATGAAAAGGGTCTTTCAGCCATTTTCAGAACAATGGCTCAGTCACTCACAAACTTTATCAACTCATCTCCACTGTGATTAAATTATCATATTTCTGTGGTTTAATTTGAATTAGTCAGCTTGACAGATTTGTCAGCAGGACTTGCTTCAAAGAAGCACATAGCACTTCTGACTGCGTGTTAAACATTTTAATTATGCTTTTGCCCCTGCATCGTTTGTCCACCCATCTGTTTTGGAAAGCTTGATAGTGGCAAAGGTAGAAATATTGACTGGTCTTGCAATCAAATCCTTTTTTGTGCTGATATAAGATTAAAATTGCTGCAACCCTGTCAATATGAGCAGTTTTGTCCAACAAAGGATGAGTGCCTTGAGCAAACACTTGGACTCTATGATGATTCTAACAACAGTGACAGTTAAAGAGATGCTCATTTTGAGACTCTACAGTCCTAACTTGTGTGGAAGGCTCATTCAGCAAGGCAAAAAGATGAGCATGTTGGAACACGCAGACACAGCTAAGATGTAGCAGATACCCCGCGTAACCCAGACAGGGCCACCGACAATTCACTGATGCCATCACAGTGCAGAAGAAAGTCTTGTGCACATAGGTCCAGGAACCTATGTGCACAACAAAATGTGCAATGCTTCTCACCTGGCTACATTTACAGATCCTGTAGACACCTTGCAGGATACAGACAAACAAACTGACACTCCTGAGTTACCGGACTCTCCTAGGCCTGAAGGCACTACACGTCAGCCTGCTTGGTTAAAAGACTATGTGGCTTAAATACATAGACCTTGGGTAAAACATGTACATGCTTGGTTAAAAGACTATGTGGCTTAAGTACATAGACCTTGGGTAAAACATGTAAGGACTCTGTTTTGAAGTTGTGTTACAGTGTAAAGTGTTACTGTGCTAATATGTTCTTGTACTAATTATGTTAAACTGCAGGGAGGGTACAGAAAAAGCTTTTTCTACAAAAGGGGAAATGCTGTGTTCTATACATTATATTGTTCTGCTTGCTGTTCTGCTTACTGCCACTAGAGACACTGTTGCTGCTACGGGATATCCTATCTGGGTTCACAGGTATACTGTTGTCTTCCTGTTGTTCCTGTTATACTGCCATGCCACTGATGATCCAATAAATAGTTTTTATTAATCCGAATCATCCTGCCTGATTACTGGCATAAATTTTTCCAAGTATTTGCAGCTTTCGGAGAGCCATATGTTTTGATAAAGCAGGAAGAGAAAGGTACGAGGAAAGCAGCTTCCAATTATGAGAGGAGAGGCGCAGACATGTGGGGACTGATATCAAACCATTTCGGATGCACTATTTGTCTAGAACGACAGATTGTTTGCCCTTCTTCCAAAGAAAGAGATGGAAAGTATTATCAGGCAGGTGGCGGGCTGAGGCACAGAATACTGGGGAATTGGACAGGAGATGCGTTCAATTCAAAAGCAATCCGCTCGAAGCCTTAGCCCAAGTACAAAGGCTGCCAGAGACCATGATGGAACAGCTGAGCCTCTTTCTTTAGATGTGTGTGTTTGAGAGAGCGAGACAGAGGGGAAAAGAGAGAGGCTGGTCTTTTCAAACTTGTGTCATAATACGCTGACTGATATGCCATTCTTGAAGCCACACACGGCCTAATGCAGACATCACAGGCCATTGGATATTACGTGTTGGTTCCCTGAGGATAATTTGTGCTTTGGCACAGATGTGCCCTGTTTTCTGTGCTGGGGGAATTCACTCAGCTCATTCTTCACAGGACAACAAGATGGACATCACCAATAAACAAAGTTTCCACACATAAAAATTTGCTTTACAACACTGGAATTTATCTCAGTGTACCCCCCCTCTTCAGCATCACCCTGGTGATGGAGATTATCAGCAGTCTGGGTTGCACATGGGAACAGGCAACAGTGAGGAATCTGCTTCCCGCTTATCAGAGCATATTGAACAGTCAGGAAGTAATTATCATTGAGCTGAGGGGTATTTCATGAAGGAGGCCAAACACAGCAGCTTATCAATCCAAGGCTTGCTCCAATAAGCATTACAACATACTTTGGATCGGATCAGTTTCAGTAAGCTCATTTGTGAATGAACTTTATTTGGAATTAATGAAGTCAGGCCTGTGCTTTCAAATAATTTTTCACCCACAAAAAGTATAAAGTATAAGAAGTTAAAATTTAAACAGTCAATGACTGGAAAAAGTACAGAAGGCACACAACAATGTGCAACAGTCACAGCAACATTTCAGCCATGTTTTTTTTTAGTATGAGAGACTTATTGATTGTAGGCTTGAAAGGTTTGTAGCTTGCTCCTTTGTGGATGATGGCAGCTGTAGTCAGGCCAGCTACAGTTCTTACAAATAATCCTAGAATGACAAGCGGTGAATAAAACTACCAGAACATCGATAAAAACTTCTCATATCTCCCCAGCACTCTAATAAACTTCTCGGCTGTCCATCTGTATGCTTACTATGATCCACTTAAAAGCTCCGTCCATCTACAGTACGTATAAACCTAAGTGCAGGAACATCATGCTTACAGCTAATAAAATGATACAAAATAAGTTTTTCATTTCACAGTGAATCTATATATATTTATATAGATTATACATCATATGTTTAATATTTTCACAGCAATGATGTGTGATATTTACACTACCAGTCAAAGGTTTCGACACACTTTCACACTGAATGAAATGGGAAAGTGTGTCCAAACCTTTGACTGGTAGTGTACATTTATTGTGTTGAAATTGTGAAACGTCGAAGGGACGTATTTCATCTGTTTTACATTGGAGAGCTAGAACTGAAAGTGAATATTCAAGAAAGAGCTCCTTTGCTGGGCACAGATTGACTAGTGAAGCCAATACATTTTTTTTAATGTGAGGATTTTAAACAGGTGCATTTAAAAGATGCAAGGCAATAAAAACAAAACAGAGAAAATGGAATGACTTTTTTTCTCCAGTATTTCCTTCACTGTTTGCACAAGTGCTAAAATGGTAATGGATACAATTTTTGTCCACTTGGTTGATTAAAAAGGAGATGAACAGCAACACAAAGCACACCGCTGTCACAACAAGAAATTTTATGCAGGAAGTTCTATTTTTTTTTTCTTTTTTTACTTTCAAGAAGAAGGATGTCTGAAACAACTTCTTGAACATAGCGCATATAAAGAAGACAGAGGCTGTGCAACTGCCAGGCTGCAGTGTATCACAACTATTGTAAACAAAGATGAGGCCGGGTGTGCATTTGCTTAAAGGCCCTCTGACGTACATAAAGTTAAATCTGGAAATCAGAAAGAGACAAAACAAGAACTGGGTATTTATCCATTTCTGATGTTTATCCCCACTCACTATTACAACTTCTACTATTCCCTCAAACAGGTTATTGTCATATTAAACAAGCATTTTACACAAACTCAGTCTCCCATAAAAAGTCACCGCTTAGAATTAACTGAACATTTGCAACTCTTCAGTGTTAAAAGCAGAAACAACTAATCTCAATCAACAATCAGGTGACATTACTACAGATAGCAGACACTGATTCACTCTGTCTGAGCTTTAATAGTACCATCTGTGTCAACAGGTTTGTTGTACTGCAAACATACAATTTCTGTCTCTGTTCCACAATTAACAACTGTAAAACAAATTCCTGAGAGCATAATAGTGGGTCTACATAAAAATATAGACTTTTCTGTTCTTTTGTTTGTTCACTTCAACAGTGAAGTGAAGAAATGTTAGGTGCACCAGCAGTACAGATTTAAAGGATACCTAAAAGTTGGACACTTTCCACCTCTTCTTTTCACTGGCTATACTTTTATTCTAGCATAGCAACTTCTTTCATTATCAGCCAATGTACTAGCTACATTAATGAGTCAACAAGTCTAAAGATTTGTCCTTAAACTTACATAGTATAATCAAAAGCCAACAAATACAAAAGCCCTGTCTCAACCAAAGGAACTACAGGAGACTATAGGAACCTTTTTTGTAACTTGTGTCCTCTACCTGTGTTTCCATAAGGAAAATCAGGGTCATAATTTAGTTCAGGGGTGTAGCTCCAGTCAAAAAGCAGTACTTTCTGAAGGTCCAATAACTATCAGGACAAGGCCTACAGTGCTGAATGTCCCTAACTGGTCAAATACTGCACAGCACTTTATACTCAGCATTCATTCTTAAGACCCCGTATGTAAGAAGTAAAATTCTGCCTACGTTTAACACATACCAACGGTGGAGGACAGACTGCAGGCAAACATGAGATAACCAATTTTCTTCAAGTTTATGCTCATTAACAGGTTTTTTTTTTTTATCTCACTGAGGTCTTATTACATGTACAGTAACGAGCACAGGGTTTGTTAACTCTGAGTAAGGTTTAATTTCAGCTGATGTCATGCACTCGTTCGCAGCCATATTTTCCAATCCACTAATCTCACTCACTGGTCTTTCTCTACGGGCCTACTGAGTTCTTACAAACTGAGAACCCAGGAAACGTGGAGTCAGTTGCATCCAACCCATCCACCCAAACTATTTTTCACATTGACGCACTGATTTTTACTCGCATACGTAAGTCGAATGCTTGCAATGTAGAGCCCTGCATTTGACCGAGTTAGTGACGTTCAGCACAGCAGACCTCCCCTTGATAGTTTGTGGACCAAAAAATACTACCCTCCACCCCCATCCTGCCTCCCAGAACTCAATTTACGATGGTTCCTCAGGTAGAGGTAGGCAGAGGAACTTTGTTCCCTGGGGAAAGTTCCTCTGGTGGAAATGAGACTTAATTTCTCTAATCTTCACAAAGCTTTGGCCCTGCTGTGGAACTCAAATCACAATATACTCCAGTGACTTTTATGAAAAGGAACATCCTGAGAAACAAAGGTACGAGGAACTTTGTGGTGAAAACACATGTAATAGTGTTCATATAATATTAGTATGAAACGTGTTTTTCACTGATGTGTTTTTAATCATTTTTGAACAACAAAGGAGGTCTGGGGCACAGGCTAATAAGCTAATCCATTTTAGAGACTGACACGTCTCAACCGTGAATAGAGGCAATTCACTGTTGGTTTTAGTCACTATGTGGGGAGTGTTGAAAATACTAATAATATAGAAAATGCCCGACCTTATCCTGCAAGCACAAAGTCCATAAATACCGTACAAAGCACACGCAAACACTACCATGCACTTCACTTGCATCTCTGTTTGACATAGTTGGGGAATAAACAATAACAACTAGTTGCCTTTAGGACTGCCAGTAGACAGCCTAGAAATCAGGTTGCAATATTAATGGATTCAAACATTTATGGAGAACTCTTTTGTGCTCACATCATTTTTAGGTGTGAAACTACCCTCACACATTATGCACACTTGATCAGAAGAAAAGTCTGCAAGTGTCTCTTTTCTTGCTCTATATAACGCTGCTGTCTGCCATCTACAGTATCTTTCTCTCACTAAGGACTTGTATCCGGGGAAAACATGCCTCCCACTGAGTTGCGCATGTCAGTAAAACAGTCGGACTGGAAACCATCATCTTTGCTTACACTCCTTGAATAAACAGTCAAAGAGTGGGAGATGAAAACCAAAGATACAATGACCAGATCAGGGAGATGTGAAAAATCAGGACTTTTTGCTTTAACAGTGGATAATAGTATATCCCAGAAGACAACAGACTGACCCTGATTTGAATTCTGATCTATCGGTCTGTGTTCGCTTTGGCCAGCAGTGCTGTTGTTGCCATGCCAATGCCAAGTAGTACTAATTAGTCCTCTCACTGGCTACCTTGCTGAAATGCTCATCAGGCAATAAGGCTCACATGGCGACAGCTCCAATGGTAGTCAGATTGAGATAATCAAGCATGTACCATTTGGCAGGTGCTATGCAAACACAAACAACTGAGGCGTGGCCAAAGTCCTGAGAGGAAGGATGCTGCCATTAGTACTGTCATGGTCACCATTTACTATCTGGAAACCCTTGCCCTCTAATGAAGGCAAACAACTTATGGAGAGATGGTTCACTGAAAGAGAGAAAGAACTCAAAGACAAAAAAGAAAAAGAGCTGTAGTTACAGTACAGGCAGTACAAAAGAAAAATGATACAAGAAAAACACACAAAAAAAAGTGTGTTTCATCTCCTTTCTGAGTCCAAACAGTCAAGTGCAGAGGTGTAAAAGGGGAAAAAAGGAGAATACAGCTTCAGAAACGGAGGAAGGAGGGGGAGGGAGCGATGGATAAGTAGGAAGGGCTACTGAAGGCAGAGAGAGAGAGAGAGAGCGAGGCAGGAAGCAGGACACAGAGACACACCGACAGAAAAAGCAGAGACAACAGACAGCAGAGAGGAGAGAGGGGGAGGCAGAGCAGCAGTGTCAGTATCGTTCTCAGTCCCTCCATGCTTTGCAGCTGCATGTTTTCTACCAGTCAAATTTCCATCCTGAAGGGACTCAACTGTGTGGCGCAAGACCTTGAATGATGGACTACTAAGAAAATCCTCAACTACTCGAGCTTGTCACCTGTGAGTACTGCTCCACCTTTGGGGATTGAGATTACAAAGCACTACAAGAAAGGACGGCTCTCCAACAGACCCAAGGATCACTGAGGAATGGTCTTTGTCTTGAGGTAAAGGAATACACAGCACAATCATATACTGACAGCAGTGTCAGTGTGCTGACACCAAGGCAATGTAAATGTGTTGCACGAAGGCATTGTAAAATCAACACATTCAGCTCTAGATAAACACACAGCATGGTGACATGTTGTTGAGCCCGACAGTCACGATTTTCCAGCAGTGATTATTTTGAGAAGAATAATTAGACTAAATAAGTGGCTGTCAGACTGCAAGAAACATGAGTCTTCAGAAGCTAAGCTGAGTTCACAGCCTCCCCAAGAGACCAGCTCTCCTACTGTAGGAAAGCGCATACAATTAATTGCAGCTTAACGAAAAGATGAGCAGACAAAATGTGCATTACAACATCCAGCCAAAAATTAAGTTTAAATAAAGAAGCAATTTTGCATATGTTGTGAGGTTAGAAATATTGTCAAGAGCACAGAGTGTTGCAGCTGAAGGTCAAGAACAAGTCGGTGATGGTTTAGAGAAAATGTAGCTCTGTTAAAGAAACTACTGAGGCTGCACCCAACAATTACTTTCATTATTATTTTTTTTTTTTTTCAATTTAACATATCAGTTGTTTAGACTAAATATTTAAAATACCCGTCCCATCACATTTCTCCATTTTCTCCAATTACTGTGTTTTGTCTAGTCAACAGTGAAAATGCCACAGACATTTCATTTATAATGACCTTAAAGAGAGAGGTGGGGCATACCCTCATGTTTCAGAAGTTGAATTGATTTAACGCCTGACATTTTGCTAAGTTAATGACAAATGATTACCAGATTACTAAAACTGTTGCTGATTGTTATTTTTCTTGCTAATGGATTAACTGACTAATCCTTCCCCTCTCTGATATGATGCCTTGCTCACATCTATGCATCACTTTAGAAATATACTGTATGTAAATTGTGCCTAAGCCAGTTCTGCCAACTGGGCATTTTGCCAGAAACTGGTAGGAGTGTTGACAGTAGTAGGCGCTCCATCGGATTGTATTCGATTGGCTGGTTGAGTTTATGTACAAGTTTTGCGTGGTTAAGGTTAAGGTAAGCCCACTTCTGTCAACATGTCCCGCACTCCAACGCCATGATTTAGCTGCATTGCATCTTCCTTTGTCAAGCTTACTGTTCAATACAGTAGAATCAACTACTGTAAAATGTGGAAAATGTGGCACCTGATCTGAGTAACAGCATATGGAGAGCATCCATAGCCACTGTAAATTGGTTAGTTTTAAAATACTCCACAATACAGAGGCTAAAGTAACAATACAATGTAGTAGAATTTATCTGTTTGGTATTAATCGTGTGTCATATAATTACATGTGGAATAAACCATTTTAATTGTTTGACAAAAAATACAACTTATTAATTTGCTCAAAATATGCTGGATCCTTGCATTTTAGACTCCATTAAGACTTGGTTTTTAAATGTGTCTTGGGCGCTACATACAAGTGTTAATGACCACCAAGACAAATTGTGATCCAGTCACTCAGACCTTCTGCCGTGGTGGTCTGGGACACATTTGATTACATCCCCATGTATTGTGACAGCTTTCATAATACATCCATCCATGTACAAATCTGGTGCTTGTCGTCTTCTTTATTTACGGAGACTACTGACTTACTGAAACAGTGTGTGTGGCCCGTTGTTGTGACAGTCGAGCAGTATATCAATTCATGCCCCAGTCTGCAGAGAACCAGTTAATAGTTTTCAGCACTCATTTGCTGAACACCACATGACGAAAACCATCAAAGACAAAAGGCAAGGCATCAAAAACTGATTAAACAAACACTCGGCACACACAAAAGCACGAGCGCAAACACTCACAGACACAGCATCCAATTAGCACAGAAAGAGCAAGCTATCTGTCAGGATATGATAGATGAGCTGAAATTATGTGGTGAACGTGATGCAATCGGCAGACCAGAGGGAAATGATTTGATTGCAATGAGACATTTTTATTTTATACTATGTTACTGACTTTTTCCATCCCTCTTCTTTTCCATGCAGGATCAAAGATGGAAAGTAATGGCGGATGACTAGGACGATGACAAAGGAGCATGACATTATTTCCTGCTTCAGTCAATTCCTCTCTCGCAGTCTGTGAAGAATACAGTGGCAATAAGAATGCTGTGGATGTCCAAAAGTCAAAGTCTCTTTGAGTGATCTCCAAAGACTATATATGACCAATGTCCACATCGCTGGACTCTGCCCCTCTTGGATCACAGGGATGTTAAAAGTTTAACTGGGTCCGGTCCTTTGGAACAACCACACAAGCTTGTTTTTTTCTTTCTCTTGGGACCTTCCCTCCAGTCTGTCATCTCAACTTTCGCCCCTCACTGTTCTCCGGAATATAAATTGCAAAGCTGACATGGTCTGACACAAGGTATTACGGACCATATCAGGATGTGATTTATATCCAGAGAAATACCAAAACAAGTGTGAATATACAATTTCTGAAAAGTGGAGAGTTGTGGAGAGAGAAGGATTATTCTGGCACTGGCACCATTTTCAGGCGAGGATGACACTGGAGGAAACGATCCAAGCGCAACGGACAATGACAAGAAAGAGCTTTGAATAAAAGAAAGCATTGATCTTAGTGCACCGCACTTATATTGCAAACCACATGCCCCCCCCAACAAGGGGTGGGTGTGTGTTGCTTACTGTGTTTCACAAACAGACTTTTCTCATTGTCTGAGTGGAGCCAGTATCCCAAAGCTAACGCACACAAAGACTTCTCATTGTCAAATATCAAATTTCACTATGTTCACAGAAATAATACTGGAAATGCAAATGAAAGTCAATAGACTGAAGACTGACCTTGTCAGGTCAGAATATGGTGGGATGTTTTAATGTGCTCCAGCAAGTTCTTCGTGGCCACTTCGATTGCTGCTGAGCAGGAGAGGATACTGCTGGGAGGGATTGGTGAGTTAAAGCCTGATATCACATCTGTTTTCTTTAGTCGAAACCCTAAGAGCCCCAAAGTCCATAAAACATATATTCCAGTATTCTTGTACTTGGTTTGTTTAGGCTGAGCAAGCAAACCAGGACACTCAAATGGCCTGTTTGCCTGGTAGATTCTCTTAACTTTTGAGGTTTCTGAAGCAGTGACAAAAAGAGAGATGAACCCATGTTCAGCTCATGACTCTAACCATAACCCAACCCTCATTGCCTATTTACAGTACATTATTCAAGTTCACTCGTCTGGTGACAGTCAAGTCATTGTTTGAAAAAAAAAATGGTTTGGTACAAGTTAATATACCATGGTTTACTTTTTAACAAGACTGTTCATGTGCAAACTGCTCTCCAGGCCTCTTCCTCACATCAGGATAATGCACACATCCCCAGTGCTAATCTCTGCAGCCACCATGAGCAACATGACAGTGCTTGACACTGCTGATCCCTATGACCTTGACATGACTTCCTCTGAGGCCATCTACCCCATTAGTTTCCAGGTACTGCTAAAGTCTCGTACAAACTTACTAGGTTGCCTTTTCTGTCAAATCACTGTGACATGATAGCGTAATATTTGCTGCAATTCAAGAGTTCCCTTATTTGACATTTTTAGGAAACTGGTAAACGGATTGGAAAATTAAATGTTAGATACATAAAATCCACATTGTTCTGTATATTAGAAAAATTATTTGTTATATAAAATAAACAAAATCATGTCTGGCATCATTTTCACCATGTTCTTTATGCTTCTAGGTTTCTTTGACAGGCTTCCTGATTTTAGAAATAGTTTTGGGCCTGAGCTCCAACCTCACTGTGCTAGTCCTCTACTGTATGAAACAGAATCTCATCAGCTCTGTTTCCAACATCATTACCATGAACCTGCATGTGGTGGATGTGTTGGTGAGTCACAGTCACTGATCCATTACTTTTCAGCAAACAGCGATTTATAGTGACACTATGCAACTTTTACTAAACAGCAGCAACAACTGCCTCTGTTGCCACAAGTAACAATTGTTGGGCAGGACATACTGTAGGTACATCAAGCCAACATACAACTAACCTGATTACATTCGACAAAAACATCTGAACTCACAACAGCTGTATGCGGCAAAATAACTGCTAGGAGCTAGCTTTATGCTGGCTTAGTGACGGACAATAGGGGTGACATCCCATGTCACAGCAATGGGCATCTGCTGAGTTACCCAACATGTGAACATGTTCCACAAATGCTATAATTCATATCATCTTCACACCTGTGAAAATACAGTCTGGTGGCTGCTAGTATGCAGCTTAGCGCTGCTGTCTGTGTTTAATGTTGCAAATTCTCAATGATGTTTATTAATAATGTATGTATTTCAGTTCTATTTATAAGTTACAAATACAGTCTGAAGGCTGGCAGTGTGGAACTTAGCTCTGATTCCCAACGCCCAGGCCACCATGTGGTATCGTTGGCTGCTGGGCTGAAAAGATGTTATCTGACAAGAACTCCCTGCTGTGAAGAGATGATGCATGTAAATGCAAATTCAGTTCAGCAACCTCTCATCTGCTTGTTTTTTGTTTTTGATGTTTGGTTGTTTTTTTTTTTTGTTGAGGATTTAAGCTGAACTTCCACTCTGTCTATCAACCTTACTGCCCCTCCCAACAACAGTTGCTTATATTTCTCAAATGGTTTAACCAGCAAAAAGAAAGACTGACTAAAATAAAATAAAAAAAGAGAGCTGTCAGAAGTCAGGAATCAGAAGTTTAAAACTGATTTTTTTTTACCAATCCACAGATGTCATGCTAAGAAATTCTTGGTTTGGCAAGTCAGTTAGGATGTACTTTATGCATGACAGGCCATTTTTCCAATTGTTTACAGATAAATTATTTCACGTATAATTCACTATATCACAATTCCAGTGGGTCAGAAGTTTACATACACTCAAATTGACTGTGCCTTTAAACAGCTTGGAAATTTTCAGAAAATGATGTCATGACTTCAGAAGCTTCTGATTGGCTAATTGACATCATTTGAGTCAATAGGAGGTGCAGCTGTGGATGTATTTTAAGACCTATCTTCAAACTCGGTACCTTTTTGTTTGACATCAGGGGAAAATCAAAAGAAATCAGCCAAAACCTCAGGAAAAAAGTGGCCCCTCCACAAGTCTGGTTTATTATAGGCAGCAATATCCAAACACCTGAAGGTACCATGTTCACCTGTATATTGTGGGGGTGCTTTGCTGCAGGAGGGACTGGGGCACTTCACAAAATAGATGGCATCATGAGGAAGGAAGATTATGTGGATATATTGAAGCAACATCTCAAGAGATCAGGTTGAAAGTTGAAGCTTGGCTGCAAATGGGTCTTCCAAATAAACAATGACCCTAAGCAGACTTCCAAAGTTGTGGCAAAATGGCTTAAGGACAACAAAGTCAAGGTAATGGAGTGGCCATCACAAAGCCCTGACCACGATCCAATAGAAAATTTGTGGGCAGAACTGAAACTTGTTGAAGACATCCTGAAATGTTTGACCTAAGTTACATAATTTAAAGAAAATGGTACCAAATACTAACGGAATGTGTAAACCTCTGACCCACTGGAAATGTGATGAAAGAAATAAAAGCTGAAATAAATATTTCTCTCAACTATTAATCTGACATTTCAAATTCTTAATAGACAGGGAATTTTTATAGGATTAAATGTCAGGAGTTGTGAAAAACTGAGTTTAATTTGGCTAAGGTGTATGTAAACTTCTGACTTCAACTATACCTTCCATCAGTTGCTAATATTGATCATAAACACGACAGATTTTTTGAGAAAAAGCACAAATTTGTTACTGAGTGGTGAATTCACTTTTGAATGATAAAGTCTAAGTAAGCTTAACTTTGTGTTTCACACTTTTTTTTATTTTACTTCCATCTGTATGCATTGCCTTTCTCACTGGGACTCTTTCTTTGTCACTCTCTCTCCTAATGCTGTCTGTGGTTCATTAGGACAGCTGTAATGTCAAAAAGCTCAAGATAAAATTGTGAGTTTGCTTAGTGGAATTAATTGAGTGAACCTATTTTACTTACTTTTGCAACATATCTTGCAAAATGCATTTTTTGTCAAAGTCCCTCTCCAGTGAAAAATGTTTTTTGATTATAACTTCATTGTGGTGGACTAAATGTGCAGTTTGTTTTTTCACATTCATCTTCTGAATCCCTGACTTTAGTCATTCATCAAAGAGGCTGATATACTGTATGAAAGATGACAAAGAAACTTGCTGTGGCTATTTACATATGCATTATATCCAGATACAAGTTACAGATACAGAAGCATGTGTAAATGGGGTGAGAGAATCAAACAGTGGTGCAAAATTGATGAAATTCCACAATACAACTTTTGATCTGGTTAAATTTCAAGTGTTAGTGTGACCAGGCTATAAATTTAATAGGTTAAAGGTTAAGGCCATTTGGCCTTTCATGTTAAACATTTTTGGCTGGGCAGTAAGGCTGAGCAACAAATGGATGTTGTATGTACATGAGCACATGGTAATTTTTAAAACATGCAGTTACCTTTCTTAACTTCTCTCATTGTACTATTAATAGGTTTGTTGATAAAGCGGTCCTCTAACTTTAATTAAAAAAACAAATCTAAATAAATTTTAGAAAACAACTGTACCATGAAAACTTCCAAAATAAATCTACATAAACATTTATAATTCTCTAATATAATTACCTGTCTGAACCACAAGTCACTACTTACTAAGAAATTTAGTAATATAGTCCTGTTTATTTTAAAACTTGTGTGTTATTGCATGGAAAGTTGCTACTGTATTGGAGGTTGCTGATGAGAGAGAGGCTGCTGAACGAAGGTGCATTCCAGCCAGTTGTTGAGGATTAATGATCCAACACCAAATCCACATACAATAACTACATACAGTGGATATAAAAAGTCTACACACCCCTATTAAAATGCCAGGTTTCTGTGATGTAAAAAGAACTTTAGCCACCTTTAATGTGACCTATAACTTGTACAACTCAATTGAAAACAAACTGAAATCTTTTTTTCAGTGAGAAGTAAAAATAAAAAACTAAAGCAATGTGGTTGCATTAGTGTGCACACCCTTAAACTAATATTTTGTTGAAGCACCTTTTGATTTTATTACAGCACTCAGTCTTTTTGGGTATGAGTTTATCAGCAATGCACATCTTGACTCTGCAATATTTGCCCACTCTTCTTTGCAAAAACGCTCCAAATCTGTCAGATTGCGAGGGCATCTCCTATGCACAGCCCTCTTCAGATCACCCCACAGATGTTCAATCGGATTCAAGTCCGGGCTCTGACTGGGCCATTCTAAGACTTTTATCTTGTTCTGGTTAAGCCATTCCTTTGTTGATTTGGATGTATGCTTGGGGTCATTGTCGTGCTGAAAGATGAAGTTCCTCTTCATCTTCAGCTTTCTAGCAGAAGCCTGAAGGTTTTGTGCCAATATTGACTGGTATGTGGAACTGTTCATAATTCCCTCCACCTTGACTAAGGCCCCAGTTCCAGCTGAAGAAAAACAACCCCAAAGCATGATGCTGCCACCACCATGCTTCACTGTGGGTATGGTGTTCTTTTGGTGATGTGCAGTGTTGTTTTTGCGCCAAACATACCTTTTGGAATTATGGCCAAAAAGTTCAACCTTGGTTTCATCAGACCATAGCACCTTTTCCCACATGCCTTTGGGAGACTTCAAATGTGTGTTTGCAAAATGTAACCGGGCATGGATATTTTTCTTTGTAAGAAAAGGCTTCCGTCTTGCCACTCTACCCCATAGCCCAGACAAATGAAGAATACGGGAGATTGTCGTCACATGTACTACACAACCAGTACTTGCCAGGAATTCCTGCAGCTCCTTTAATGTTGCTGTAGGCCTCTTGGCAGCCTCCCTGACCAGTTTTCTCCTTGTCTTTTCATCAATTTTGGAGGGACGTCCAGCTCTTGGTAATGTCACTGTTGCACCATATTTTCTCCACTTGATGATGACTGACTTCACTGTGTTCCATGGTATATCTAATGCCTTGGAAATTCTTTTGTACCCTTCTCCTGACTGATACCTTTTAACAATGAGATCCCTCTGATGCTTTGGAAGTTCTCTGCAGACTATGGCTTTTGCTGTAGGATGCAACTAGGAAAATGTCAGGAATAGCCTACTGGAACAGCTGAACTTTATATGGGGTTAATCAGAGGCACTTTAATTGATGGCAGGTGTACTGAGTCCTATTTAACATGAGTTTGAATGTGACTGCTTAATTCTGACAACAGTCACAGCCCCACAGTAAGAGGGTGTGCACACTAATGCAACCACATTATTTTAGTTTTTTATTTTTACTTCCCACTGAAAAACAGATTTCAGTTTGTTTTCAATTGAGTTGTACAAGTTATAGGTCACATTAAAGGTGGCTAAAGTTCTGAAATTATTTATCTTGGTCTCGTTTTTTTACATCACAGAAACCTGGCATTTTAACAGGGGTGTGTAGACTTTTTATATCCACTGTATAGCCGCACAAAAACACACACATGAAAGCAGCTAATTCATCATGATAAACAAAAAAAAATATGTTGCACAGGTCCTAAATTTATACGGAGCATAGCAACTGCATACAATTATTTTTAGCAAAACTTCACTGATTTCATACATACCACAAATAAATTGTACACGTCTATTTCCTGTAAACTTCACCAAAATGAGATTGAAAAACATTTTGCTTAATAGCCAAATTAAGTCATGCTAAAGCTACTACCAAGATGCCGTTTGAGTTTTTAAGCTAACTATGTAGCCAGTAATTCCTCAGCAATTCAGCTGGGTCTGACAGTAATGAAGTGACATAATCATATCAGCTCTTTAGAATCAACATACAATACAGAGGATGTGTTATAATTGGTCAGATGATAAGATGTATTTGGAATGTGACCCGAAGTTCTTTCTGTTTCCAGGTGTGTGTATGCTGTATCCCATTGACAGTCGTCGTGGTGCTACTTCCTTTGGAGGCAGACAGAGCCATGATCTGCTGTTTCCATGAGGCCTGCGTCTCTTTTGCAAGCGTAGCTACTGCTGCTAATGTTCTGGCCATCACTGTGGACCGCTATGACATCTCAGTGAGGCCAGCGAACCGTGTACTTACGATGGGCCGAGCTGTGGCTCTACTGGGATCCATTTGGACTTTATCCTTTTTCAGCTTCCTGGTTCCGTTCATGGAAGTGGGCTTCTTCATTAACTCAGGTTCAGACCTTGTGAACCAGACTGCAATAGTTACAGTGGCTCATACAAATGAGTACTACACAGAGTTAGGTTTGTACTATCACCTGCTAGCACAAATCCCTATTTTCTTTTTTACAGCAATGGTAATGCTGGTAACTTACTACAAGATCCTTCAGGCACTTAACATTCGGATTGGAACACGCTTTCAGCACAACCTACCTAAAAAAAAGCAAAAGAGTAAAAACACCATCTCTTTGAGCACTGCAACACATGCAGAGTCGACTGACGCTTCACAGAGCAGCACAGGAGTCAGGGCAGGTGGGACTGCACCTTTGGGCATGAGGGCTTCAGTGTCAGTCATTATTGCTCTAAGAAGAGCAGTGAAGCGCCATCGAGAAAGACGAGAGAGGCAGAAACGAGTCTTCAGGATGTCTCTTCTTATCATCTCCACATTTCTACTTTGCTGGACTCCAATAACTGTGCTTAACACCATCATCCTCAGCACTGGGCTCAATGATTTGACTGCACGCCTCCGCTTGGGCTTCCTAGTAATGGCCTATGGAACCACGATCTTTCACCCACTCCTCTATGCCTTCACTCGGCAGAAGTTCCAAAAGGTTTTGAAGAGCAAGATGAAGAAGAGGGTGGTGTCTGTGGTTGAAGCTGACCCTACACCTAACAATGTGGTCATCCACAACTCATGGATTGACCCCAGGAGAAACAAGAAGGTCACCTTCGAGGACACAGAGGCCAGACAAAAATGTCTGTGCTCACAAGATGCAGAGTAAAGGGATTAACCCAAATGTAAATATGTCAAATATGTAGTCTAAATGAGAGCTGGTTACAGGCATAACAGAGAGCAACAGACTATAGCAGAAAAAAAATATGAATGAGGGAGATAAGACTAATGTTTATACAAATAAAGAGGAGGAAAGTATTTAAAAAAAAAAAGAACATGGATCAAAGTGAGTGAGTCTAAACCAGCTAAACTGAAGTGAGCTTACTAACAGTAGAGTACATCCATCTTGGGCAGCTTACTAAATGATGATCACATCAAAGATATGTTCCCTGAGGAATAAAGAGATTAAGGTGTGGGGTTTCCTTAATATAAACATCACACATTAAAAAGGGAAACTACTAGCAGTGGAATGTGTGTGAGTCCAAGGAGCGCATTTATAATTCATTTTATTCATAGTCACATGAAAAGGGTTATTTATTGCTTTTACTATGGAATGTCGTGGAGTGCTATCAAGGATAATGCAGTCTAACCAGCAGTGCATGTTGTTCTCTGGTTAGCGTAATGAGACAAATATCCATGTACAGTCACAGAATACCTTGATATTGTTTGTCACCATTTGTAATAAACGGCAAAGGGTACATAGAATATGTGTCAGTATCCCTCTGATATCCTGCTTCTTCATGTGGAAGTAGACACACAAACAGAACACGTTCGGCCACTGGGGGTCAAAGACTGACATATGAGATTTAGTTTCTCTTTCACTTTCCTCTAAAAGGAAATGTCATCTAGTGAAGAAGTAGTAAGGTCAGCCTTTAAAATCTATTGTTAAAACGAAGGTCACTGTGTGTTTAGAGAATGTGTTTGTGTTTGCAACAATAATGCATTAATTACAAGCATACAAAGGGAAAGAAGTACACCCCATTTCTCCTCCCAATACAATTTACTTGTTTAAAACAAAGTTACCAATTCACAACACCTCAATAAACTACACTTGTGCTATTTTAAGGTGAGCTGTACTGATAAATTATGAATGGCATTATTTTGGAAAGCATCCTCACTTTTAGTGCTTAAAACATTTGCACAATACTATAATTATTTATTTAAATTTGTAAACTTGTTTTCAATTTCTCAGAACAACTGGTATTTGTATTTGGTCTAAATTTGGTTCACTTAAGATCAAGATGTTGGCATGATAACATCCTTACAATGACAATGCTAATATAATGTTGTCAAATAGATACCTCACCCTGTTCACCACCTTATTTTAGCATGTTAGCATTCTAACAATTTCTAATAAACCATGACAAACAAGTCATTTCAGTGTGTGTACCACATTTCATGGTAATCTACCCAACAGCTGTTGAGACACTGCACTCAATTCTACAGGTCAACCTCACGGTGGCACTCATAATCAGGAATCATAAGAGGATCACCCACACAGAATTACAATCTATCCTCTGGGGACCACAAATGTCTTTTTTTTTTTATTTTTTTTTTTTTTTCTATAAAATCTCAACAAAATCCATCCAATAGTTGCTGAGATACTTCAGCCTGATCCAAAGTGGTGGACCATCCTTAGAGCCATGCCAGCATGGCTAATAACCCCAGACCAAAGTACACACAAGTTTGTACCCATAACCGTGCATCCTTCATCTAGTGTCCATAATGTGCATTTTATTAAATAATTTTCAACTGCGTTATCACAAGAGATAGAAATAGAACCCAAAAACAATTCCCGAGATGACACTCTTTAACCCCACTGAAGGGGTTCCATTACTCTACAGTATGAACTATAACTAAACACAAAGCAGCAAAGCCCACTTGAGATAAAGTTGGAACTGATGGACAACAACCAACTGGCACAGCAGAGGCCAGAAGCTGAGACTGGCTCACCTACAAAATTTTGCTGCTGTACTGGAGAACACCAAGGGCACTGACCCCATTTAAAAGCTCTTCGCAGCCAATGGAATGTGTGCAAGCTTGTGTGTGGTTATGTATGTGGTATGAGAAGTGGTCATCAGGCATAGGCTGCTAAAAACACTAGGCCTTGTGAACCCGCTCTGTCACGCTTAATGCCTTGTGATAACTAAGTGGCGCTTAGATAACTAGTGGCAGTGACATGCAATGTATTATCACTTTTTCTCTGCTGACACCAGAAGGTCACAGTTCTCTGAACTGATTCAGCAATGTTAAACACAAGAATTCTAACCAAGTCTATGAGAGGGCTAAGGAAAAAAATGGTACCTGGAGTAAAATGAGGTTATTAATAATGTGACCTCATCATAAGGGCATGAGAACAGCCTTAAAGTTCCCCTGAAATGGTGTCATTTCCCACTTTATGTGATGTATTTCCATGAAAGGTTGGGGCACTAGACAGTAAGGGATCAATTTAAAGGGTCTTAGTAGGCTTTAATCAAACTGTTTATCTGATCTTCGTCCCCCTTCTACCCTACTTTACACCTTCCCAGATGCAGAATCTTGGGGCTGTGTTCAACTACTCTGAAGCACATACACTCATGCCCACTTTACACACTGAGTGGCCACATGTACAGAGGTGTGAAACTATGCAGGGTTTAAACTTTCTCTCAAACTCTTTTATATTTCACTTCACACAACTACTACTGTCAATTTTCATGTGTACAGTCAAGTACGAACCCCTGAAAGTCATCAAAGAAAAACTGTGTAAAAATGTGCACCATAAACATATACTGTATATAATCAGCAACAGCATCCAGTACACAAGCTCACACAAGGTGTTTCATACAGGCTGGCTGGCAGCCAAAAGAAGCAAACGAGTACCCAGTGAAGAGAGCAGAATGCTAAAGGATGATAAAGACACCCACTCTTGGTACTGCAGATTTTTCATGGAAGGCAAGAAAGAAGGTTCTGATCATGTTGCACAGTGACTGCAGACTGTGATGTAATGTCAGGCAACTACAAACTATGTAACTAAGCGTATTATTTTAAGGTTTTGTGCTATGACTTCTTTTTTGGAGCTGTATGAAGAAGACTGCCCCATTTTCACTTTTAAAAACACAACCTCACTGTGTGTTTAGCAGTCACACAAACCTCTAAGAGCTTTGATTCATAAGTCTGAGTACCTGCACTTTGACTGAGAGATGAACTGTTCTTTATTCACTGTTACATATATTGCCTCAGGTATAACACTATTTCTTTTGTTAGTTCAAGTGCACTTATGAGCTGTAGTGCAATAACCTTGCAGTGAAATGTTAACACGTGAGCTTGCACAGTGAATGCTCTAGTGCCTCTCTACTTTGATCTGAGCATTTGGTGAGCGATGCTGTGCATAATGAAACTAAGGAAGGTAAAGCAGTGAGCAGCAACCCATTATCACACTGCATTAGTCTAAGATCATTAAAGTGCTTTATAGGCAAATAAGTCTGTGCATTTCATTTAGTGTCAGTGCAGAATTTCAACTCTCAACTCTCCTACATTTCCAGAAGAAACTAAATTACAGAAAATATGGGGCAACAAATAAAGATTAAAAAATGGGTAATACACAAAAATTTCAACACACTAAAGGAAACAAGATGAAGAGAAAAATTAAGTGCAAATGAATAAGATAAATAAGAGAAGCTGTTTCAGAGCCTTATTTTCTCAGCATAAGCACAAACGCCTAATTTTAACTGTAGAGAACACATTCACTGATATCATTTTGCAGCTTGAATGTGGTCATACACCTATTAAAATGTGTAAACAAATGCAAACAAGAGTGAAGAACCTGGTCAGGCTGCAGAGGTTTGTATGCCGTCATGATAAAATTCAGGCCAACTGTCAATTAGGTAATCAAACAAGGCATTAACTAGCTGAAGTGAACCATAAAAAAAAAAGCACATACAAGTCTGGTAGTGTTACAGCAAGACACAATTTCTCTCCTTTTCACAGCAATTTGGTAGAAGCATGACTGCTCTACTGATCTTTTTAAATGTTGTTGCTTGAGCCTTGCTGAAGTTCTGCATAGTGTTTACTCTGTCAAGGCATCCCAGGGTAGCATGCCTTGCACCCTACCGCTGAAGCAGCAGGCCCAATGCTCGAATTTTAAGGTCATCACCGAAACTGCTATATGATCTCCGCTGATCCAACAAACCAAAACATATCTATGTTGTTGATTTTAGTGTAGCCTACTACGGATCCATATATTTTCTCATCTTGTTTCACTACAGCTAATTTCTTCATAACAGAAAAGTACACAGACTTCATTTATTTTCAGTGTCTGCTATAAAGAAGAACTTGCCAGTCACATATTGTGACAAAGAGATAAAGATGGGTGACAGACGGGTGAGGAAAATCTCAAATAAATAAATGGAAATTAAAAGGAACATGCAGGAGTCACTGATTAATCTGCCAATTCCTTTCCTGATTATTTATCCTTTTTTTCACAAAAAGTCAAAAATTGGGAAAATAACCATTTTGAATTTCCATAATCACAGATGGTGTCTTCAAATGTCTTGCACTGTTGAGCCATTAAATCCAAATAGTTTCAGTTTATTATCATGCCTGACAAAGAAAAGCATCTTTTCTTCACATTAAAGAAGGTGTATCCAAATATCAGTGAATTCACTAAAACATGCAGCTCTATGTTATGAGGATGAAAAAGAATGAGGGAATATGTTTTGGAAGAAGGACATTTCCTCCTCCCAATAGAGAAGCCCTGCAGCTGCTCTGGAGACACTTTACTGTTTTATTGTAATTTGTCAGCCATCTGTATTTCTGGTGTAATTTCTAACCATAAGTGTGTTTTTTGAGACAGCATGTGTAAAATGTGGCTGAGCATATTCATTTAATCAGTTTTTTCCTAAAAGCTTTTAATCAGTAAAATGTTTGTGTGTAAAATAAAAAACGTAAGTAACTCCTTTCATAATGTTTGAAAGTCATTTAAAACGCTGTATTAACAGTGCTGAAGGTGTTCTTGAACAACCTGCACCAGTGTGAAAAGCACACACCTATACAATCAGTTCGGTATTTGTAGAAAAAGATGAACATGGATTTGTTATGCCCCGGCCTAGACACCAAAAAACAAACAAACAAACATGCATAAACTTACCTAACTCGTTGAGGCTCTGAGCTGCCTTGGTGAGCTCCCTGCTGCCCCCCTGAAGCTGGCCCTGGAGCCTCTTGCTCAGGTACAAAATACGAATGATCCTCCGTAGCAGGTCACAGGCTACCTGGAGAAGGAAATAAAAGGTCAGGTGGTGTGGTGAGCAGAGCATGTGAGCGGAGTAGAGCACGAGCGAACAGGGAGCAGGAGCAGGGGGATCTGGACAGAGTGCAGAGCAGCTTTTTTAAAAGGAGAGAGCATCACCCTATGTCCTGTTCCAATTTCACGCCGATACAGTTCATACTATGAGTCTGAAGCATGCCCAAGCTCAATAATGGAGTTCCTAAAGTACTTTAAGAAGGAAACTGAAAGGTGACACAGGTGTAACGTATATTTTTATTTAATTAGGCCAACTGATTCACTGAATTTTAGATATGACTTTTTGTGTTATGTTCTTTGTTACATTGGCCTAGCTGTAAATTGAAATAAATCATTTCTATTTGGGAAAAGGTAGTCGTCGTTCTTTAGTTGTAAGGCTACAGTTTAAGCTAAAAGTGAAACACATGAAGACTTTTTTTTCCTTTTTTGGAGTGAGTGGGTGCGATATGAGTGGAGCGGGATGCAATCGGAGTTCAGCACCGAGCGATAAAGAGCGGAGCAGCCAGGTGCACCTTTGAACAGGGGAACGGACCGGGCCAACAGCTCACCGTTCATATGCTCTGGTGGTGAGTTAACCAAACTTTTGGCAAAGTAACCAGGTTCAAGTTGCCATTGACCTTCAGTGTTGAGCAGCTTTCTTCATGGCTCATTTCTTGAATAATTCCACAATTCAGTCTTTCACAAAGTCAAGTTTCTAACAAATATATGGGTTCCAACTTGTGGAACAAAAACATCCTATAAGCCCTGATGAACATCTTATTGAAAAGGCTAAAACAGAATACAATCTAGAATAAATAAAACAAGGCTCCATTATTTCAGAATAATAAAAGCAGTAGACAAATGCTGTGTGTTGGAAATTGAGTTTGACAAGGGCCAAATTGTGATGGCTAGACGACTGGGTCAGAGTATCTCCAAAATGGTAGGCCTTGTGGGATGTTCCCAGTATGCAGTGCCCAGTAAAGTGATCCAAAGGAGGACAACCAGTGAACCAGCGGCAGGGTCATGGGCACCCAAGGCTCACTGATGTGTGAAGGGAGCGAAGACTAGCCCATTTGGTCTGATCCCACAGAAGAGCTATTGTAGCACAAACTGGTGAAAACAGTAATGCTGGCTATGATAGACAGGTGTCACAACACACACTGCATCACAACTTCATGCATAGTCACAGACCAGTCAGAGTGGTCGTGCTGACCCCTGTCCACCGCCGAAAGTGCCTACATTGAGCACCTGAGCATCAGAACTGCACCATGGATTGAAAAAAGGTGGCCTGATCTGATGAATCATGTTTTCTTTTACATCACATGGAGAGCCGGGTGCACATCTGTTGTTTTAAGAAGCACTACAGGAAGTAGGCAAGCCAGTGGAGGCAGTGTGATACTCTGGGCAAAGTTCTGCTGGGAAACCTTGAGTCCTGCCATTCATGTGAATGTTACTTTGACACGTACCACCTACCTAAACATTGTTGCAAACCAAGCACACCCCTTCACAGCAACAATATTACCTGATGGCAGCAGCAGGATAAAGCACAGGGCAATGCACCTGCCGCACTACAAAACTGCTCAGGAATGGTTTAAGGAACATGACATAGAATTCAAGGTGCTGATTGGACCTCCAAATTCCCCAGCTCCCAATCAATCAAGCAGCTGTGGGGTGTGCTGGAAAAACTGTTCAGATCCATAGCGGCCCCACCTTGCAGCTGACAGGACTTAAAGGATCTACTGCTAACGTCACTATGACAGATACCAGAGAACACCTTCAGATGTCTTGGTGGAAAAGAAAGGTGCAGCTTTTAAGGGCATACTTACTTTGATGTGAGTAAGCCACAATCACAGTGTTATTTCTCATAAGGTAGCTTGTACATACATCAAACTGCAGGGGAAGACCAGAAAAAGTAAGTGAACCCCTTAGCTAATGGTATCAACAAAAGCTACTTAGTTAGTTAATAAAGCTGAAGTCCAATCAATGCAACCATATTGTAGGTTTGAGTTAGAGCTACTTTGACTTGTAAAAAACACAAAGCATTTTGAGTTTGCAAGTCACAAGTGTCACAGGGGAGCTGGAGTCCATTTTAGCAACCGCTGCTACTGGGAACATTCTCTTGGATTGATAAACCTAAAGCACATTGTTTGGAAAGAATATGAGGCACTGCATATGGTGTGAACATGGGGATGCACACCAACACAAAAACATTATCCCAGCAGTAAAGTACCGTAAAGGGGTCATAATTTGGGGTCACTTTGCAGTCTTTGGGCTTGAACAGCTGCCATCATCAAAGGGAGAATGAAGTTTATCGAGGTATCTTACAAAATAATGTAAGTGTGGCTGTCCACCAGCTGAAGATCAGAAGATGCTAGGGGATACAGCCAGACAGTGATGCCAAAGCAATAATCTGAAAGAGGTACTGAAGTAAATCAACAAGAATGTCTTAGTTTTGCAAGTATTTGGTCATAAACCAAAGTACTGGGTAAAATAACATTTTGAGAGCTAGATGGAAAGTCATGGAATTCATTAAGTTATTACAGCTCATCTCGTGAGGGACGTGAATGTGTGTACCAAATTTCATGGTAATCCATCCTAAAGGTGTCAAATTAATTTCAGTTTGGAACAAAATGGTGAACTGACCAACACTGGCCTCTGCAGAGATAGGAGGCGATATGGCTGGACACACATGCAGGCTGGTTTTGTGTGCACTTCCCAGTCAAATGGTGTTTCCTGAAGAACTGATTAGGACTTTGATTATGTTATGATTGTGCATTGTACAGATGACTGAGGTTGGATTAATGCTGGGCTGAGTTTCAGCACTACAGAACACAACTGCCTAAGCTAAGGGTTAAAACTTGGATTCAGCCTAAGGTAAGAGGAGACACTGACAGATTGCATTGCATATTTATCTGACAGCCACAAGTTCTTGAGTGAATCTTTTTAATTTGTCTGTCTGTGTGTATATGCAAGTGTGTTCATAATTCTACCTACTTCTGGAAATATGGAAAAAAAGAAGCAATTTAAAAATTCATCTAAAACTATTAAGCTTGATCTACTGCATGACCAGCTGCCCTCAGCAAATTAAAAGTATGTTTGTTACCGCTCACTTCATCTGGTGGACACTAGCAAGTTGTGTAAAATAAAATCACAGAGCCTGATAATCTGACTGAATTGCATGTTTGTTTCATCCCAAATTAATGAAGTAATCAGACATAGACAGTGACTCAGACGTGACTGAACAATATTAATTCTACAACTTAGTTTGTAGTTAGGCTACATGGGTTGCATCTAAATGAATTCAAACATACATTCCATGTTGATTCTTGTTAATTTGAAGTGGATATCTTTCTAAACAGACAGTCCTGTATACAGGTCTCCAGAACTTGCATGTCTGTGTTTATTATCTCAGGCGGACGGAAGGAAAGATACAGTGTTGGTGATGAAAAAAGGCCTTGGATTCACCAGTGACTGAATGGCTGCTGTTTGAGGAACATCCAGCTCATACCCAAGGCTGAGGTCAGAGACTGGGATTGATCACACACATACACGCAAAAACAGAAAATCAGAGCAATACTGAACTAACAACACAGGAGAGACACCTCAGAACCACACTGACCTTTTTACAGCTGCTGTTTCGTCAATATTTAATCATGATTTCCCTCAGCTGCACAAACAGAAGAACTGTTCTCCTTTAGCTCATGTGCTTGCTTGGCCATGCACACACAGCAGCTTGGTACT
>NW_018127972.1:2571956-2573840 GCF_001952655.1 Monopterus albus | reverse complement strand
GTGTTTGGAAAATAATATTCTTCAGTAAAACTGCCAAATAAAGAACAGAACAGTCTATTTCTTCTGCCATTTAAAATTAGAAACTGATTGACACACAGCCACAGAACAGTTCATATAATACAATCTTCATGAAGTGTGTGGTGGAGACTTACCTGCAGTCGGGCAAGCTGCGTAATCCTGGCCACAATCTTGTTATATGGGTCCACAATCTTCGTACTTATCCTAGGAAGACAGAGTTTGACTGTTTTGTTAAGAACCAATGTGCATTTAAAGAGTGGTGGGAAATAAAGAGAAGCACATTTACTCATGTAATGTACTGGAGGTCATTTTACTTAAGTAAAAGACCTGAGCACTTCTTACACCACAGCATGTAAATACATCACAAAACTTTTCTGCTGCTGAAACAACCTGGAATATCTCTGAACTTTTAAGAACCTTGTGAGTTTGCTTGTGAAGTTCCACTGATTTACAATCCGGGACACTCCAGGTATTCACCATTAAAAAAACGAAAGCAAGACCAGCAATGCCATTCTCAACTATATCATATGAAACTAAAGCAATAGCACGAAGAATAATATTAGGGATGGGACAATATATCGAAATTCAATATATCGTGGGGCAAAAACATCACAATATGGATCATTTTATCTAGCAATACATATTGTGTGACCTCCACACACCAAGAGTTCGTAATCAAACATTGTGGTAATTGAATTTTTTATTCTATCGTGATTGAAATGAATCAAACACATCATATCATGCATCAAATCGAATTGAGAAAAGGTCATATCATCCCATCCCTAAATACTTTTACAAGAAGAAAAAGAAAACATAAAAACACAGAACAATTAAATTATACATAAATTACTAAAGTGATCATTTTAAAAGATGGGTTTTTAAAAGTGACAATTTGCTGCCTTGATGTCCTCGTCATTTCAAAGTCTAGGACCACGGACAGAATTTTAGAGCAACAAAAAGAGATGCATTTGAGAAATCTGAGGGAGCAAGGGGGAACGTAAGAAAATTACCTCAGGGTTTAATATGTAATCAGCAAGTCTCAAAGTAATCAGTAACACTGGATTTGATAATCAATTCATCAATCTATGTGAATAATTTTGCTGCAATACCAGAAAGAGAAAGATACTGTGTTTTCCTTTGTTCTCATTAAAAAGGCTGAGTTCTGAGTTGTCAAGAAGTAATTAAAGTGTGAAAAACAGTTTCCCCAATTTCTGGTAGGTGGAAAATGTGTAATCTTTGAAATGTTTCTGATGGTGCAGAAAACATAACTGAACCATAGGTTTAATGTGTTTATCAAAGCTGAGACTGCAGTTCAAAGTTCAAAGTGTTTATTTTGTCATATGCACAGTTAGGAAACGTGTTTCCCTGTACAATGAAATTCTTACTTTGCCGTCCATATGAATGCCACAAAATACAAATGAAATATAAAGTAGATGAATAAATAACACAAAATCTAAGGCACTTTAAGCAGTGCAGATGCAGCAATATAGTAGAAAAAAAATATATACAAGAATATAACAGAGAATGTATGCTGCATGGGAGCAGCATGTGTGTCATTGTACAATTATGCATGTGCAAACAAAATGTAAACAGTACATCACGTATTTCCTGGTAATAAACTCCTGTCAGCTGTTTAAGAGTCTGATGGCAGAGGGAAAGAAAGAGTTTTTCAGTCTAGTGGTCCTGCATTTCACACTTCTGAACCTCTGACCAGAGGGTAGGGAGGTGAACAGTCCGTGCTGGGAGTGGGTGGGATCTTTGAGGATGGACGCAGCCTTCCTACGCACCCTGTGGTGGTAAATGCTCTGCAGAGAGGGCAGTGGAGTCCTGGTGATCTTCTCCGCAGTCTTTACCACTCTCTGCAGG
>NW_018127972.1:2560678-2571711 GCF_001952655.1 Monopterus albus | reverse complement strand
ACCCCCCCCCTGTAGGCTGCTTCGTCCCCACCATTGATGCAACCTATCACTGCAGTGTCGTCCGCAAACTTCAGGATGATTTTGTCTTTGTGGGAGGCGACACAGTCGTGGGTGAACAGGGTGTAGAGGATGGGACTGAGGACACATCCCTGTGGGGTGCCAGTGTTTGTAACAATGCTGGCTGAAGTCCTATTGCCAATATTCTGGGGCCAGGAAGTGTTAAAGATGACACCCAGGTTCCTACAATGTGGGGTTAAAAAAAAAAAAAAAGAGAGAGAGAAATGCCAGACAGTGCTGCAGGTCATAAGAATGGGGGGACAGTGGTGTGGTGGGTAGAGCAGTCGTCTCCCAACCAGAAGGTTGAAGGTTCGAATCTTGGTGCCTGCAGTCCACGTGTCTTTGGGCAAGACACTAAACACCCCCGTTGCCCCCGATGGTTAGACCCATCAGTTGAGGTGGCGCCGGAGATGGCTGCCATCGGTTCTGTACCGGAAACAAATTCCTTGTGTGTAAAATACTTGGCCAATAAAGGTGATTATCCTTATCCTTAATTGACTTTCTTGAAAAGTGCTGTCACACATGATGTCCAGAAGAGATCTTCTGTGATCTGTACTCCCAGAAACTTTGTGCTGCTGACCCTCTCGGAATTGGATGAGGCAGTCAAGTCATGTGCCCACAGCATCAACAGAAGTAGGCTAAGCACACAGCCCTGGGGAGTACCGGTGCTCACACTAGTGGTTCAGGAGGTGCAGCTGTCTAGGTAGACTGACTGTGGCCTACCACTGAGGAAGTCCAGCACCCAGGTGCGGAGGCTTGCCTGTGTCTTCATAATTCCGGTGTTGTGCTATGATTTTGTTGAAGGCCAAGATAAAGTCAACAAAAAAAGAAAAAAAGCATCCTGGGACAACATTTCTTTTTTGAGCTATCCAGCACAGCCTTTGATGGTACACCTGGGGATTGTGTGTGTGGTCCTGCTGCTTTGTGTGAGCTGACTCTGTAAAGAGTCTTTGTCACACTGTCTACAGTCGCATGCAGAACCTGGTCATCAGGGAGAGGGATAGTCTTCACTGCCTGCACATTAGAGTGAAGCACATTTCCACCTGTATTTTTTTATGTTAATTTTCAAACATTTAAAGTGTTTCTAATTCCAACCGCGACACCTCAGAAGCCTTGGTTTTTATGCATAATTCTGTCGCGTCAACAAATCCTAATTAGTAATGCTGGTTTAATAATGCTGAACACAAATTTCTATGATCTGGTTTTCCTCAGAATGTGATGATGGTCAGAAAATAAAGGTGAGACATATTTGGGAGCTGTATCATATTTTTTAATTTCAATTACTTCAGTGTCTTTCATTCATTTTCCAAAACTGGTTCAGGACTTAGATCATATGGACAGCTGTGACCCACAGGACCATGGTCACTACAGTCACCAAAGACAAATAGCTGCATGAATATGACAATAGAATAAACCAAAGTAAATCTGTGTAAATGTTGCCGTTAAAAACATTTAATCTGACAGTTGTGAAGTGAAAACATATTTACCTGTCGACAGCTGCCTGCAGAGCACTGATCCTTGTCTGCATCATCTGAAGGACCCCTGGAAACAACATCTTTTCCCTTCAGTACATTTTGACACAGATTTAAAGAGCTACTTTAGTAGCAGACTTCAGAGGAATGCTGACCCCCCTCTAGTGGTGAAACGCAAAACTACATTAGTTGAAGTGAGTTTAAAACCAGGTCAATTGCACATAATTATCCAAATATCATTAGCTGATTGTACTGTTGACAGGGCAGGCTGATTTAAAAAGTCGTCATATCAAATCAAATGTTATTTGTATAGCGCCAAATCACAACAAAAGTCATCTCAGGACACTTTACAAAGTAAGGTCTAGACCTTACTCTTACCATTATTATTACAGAGGGAAAACCCAACAAATCCCCCCTTGAGCAAGCACTTGGCGACAGTGGGGAGGAAAAACTTGTCATATGCACGCATATGGTGGGAAGGTCTGACAACTGAGAATTGACCGTTGCTTTCTAAACATTATGACACAGGTAACATAAATGCCGTCATAAAATCAAACCTCAAGGGCAAATAACGTGGACACTGTGGACACTGTCAGAAAGGTAATGTCAATGTGGTTGACCTTGAGGTGGTCTACTATTAAATAGGCTAAAAATCATATTATTGTAATGTAAGATTCTGGCAGACTGTTCACCTCAACCAGTACCATCATCATGCTACCATAATAATGATAACTGACCAAAACAAGCATGCTGCTGAGTGCAACTGTCTAATTCAGATACTCAATGACTGGACCACTACTTGGAACCAATCTGCAACCCAACCACCAAGATGTAATCTGACAAGAACTAACTGTCCACTCCATCCCTAAACCTGCCACCAACTCTGAAGACCAGATGATGTAATAAATGCGTGTTGTTCAATTTAGCTTCTTCTCACTGCTCAGCATTGACCCTGTGTATAATCAACACTGCAACATAACCCTTACTGTGGATTATAATAGATTTACTTATCTCAACCAAATCACAAGTGTTTGATTTGGGAAAATGAACTGAAATCAATGAATAAACAAACATTCTAAGGTGCATGTGCATTTCTCACATTCTGTTCTTGTCAGTATAATGAGAACATATGGGAAAGTGGTTCTTTACCTTCAAGAGACTCTATCCCAGTTGCCTGAGCCAGCAAGTCTTCATGTCTGGCCACAACCTGGAAGAATGGAATGTAATATAAATCAGTGGATGGGGATCCCAGTGTGTTTGCCACTGTTCCCTGTGTGACACTGTTGTAAGCAAGTTTCAGGTTTATGCTTGATGCTCAGTGTGAAATGGAATAAACTTTATGAATTGCTGACTGGAAGGTAGAAAATCAGTCCAAATATATATTTATAAAGGGCTTAGGAAATCCCCAGCAATAACTGAATGACCTATTAAAATAAAACTTATGTTTGACATGTGGGTTGTAGTGGTGGTGTTGAAGAAAATGGTCATTCGTGAATTTTCTGTTTGCTATAATAAACCAGGATATAGTTGCTAATTTAGAGAGTACCACTCTCATAAGCACCCGAACTGAATCACAAATTAATATAAACTCTGCTCATTATTTTAACACTAATTTAGAGACAGGAAATTCATAAAAATGCAAAAGAAGCCGTTTTCCTCACTATAAACCTTGATTAATTTTGAAGCACGATTAAGATATAAATTGTTGTATTCAGTATATTGTGTCCATTTCCCAAAGTCCAACACTCTCAAATCAAAAATGATTCATTTATATTTACTATCATAAAAGACTGTGTAAACCAAAAAAATATTCACATTTGAGGTTGGGATAAGAGAGCTGGGGAATTTTTTCTGAAATGTGTTGTACATTCTAAATGTGCATAATGTGCATTAATAAGACTAGACTTGAAAAGTCCTGAAAAGTCTAACCTTTTACATATTATTTTAACAAACAGGCCTCAAAATTTTTAATCAAGTGGCATCTTTCCACTTGATTTTAACAATCACTGTTCTATAGCTTGTATCAAGAAAGAAACCCCAGAAAGCCAAGCCAAGATTTGTGGTTAGGAGACGCTTTAAACCCTGTACAGAACAGGCTTTTTAAAATGATCTGTACTACAGTAATATTGCACTTACCCTGACACACTGACTGACATTGTGCACTAAACTACTTTATTAAAGTTTTTAAGGAAACTGCAGATAAACATGCTCCTGTTAAAAACCAGAGAATCAAAAACAGGAATAATCCCTGGTTTTCAGCTGAATTAGTGGAAATGCTACATACTAGAAATAAAGCCTGGAAAAGAGCATGCATGTCTAAATCCGCCGTTGGCAAAATTTTCCTCGTTTAAGAAACAATACAATTAGCAATACAAAAAACTAAATCATCTATCTATCAGTGTGATGGTAATGCAGCAAGGTTCTGGAAAATTATTAGATCAATGTCATCAAATCTGCTTCATTCCTACCTGACCATTTACCTGTGGTGAAGTCCTAAATGCTCTTTATTCTATCGACCCAAAAATGGCCGTCGGGGTAGATCAGCTGCATTCAGGTTTTTGGCAGCTACCTGCACCACTTATTTAGGGATTTATTATTCATATTTTTAATTTGACTTTATTCACAGAAAGCATTCCTATTCCGTGGAAGACTGCCTATGTTGTACCACTGCTTAAAGGGAGACCCTCAAATGAACTCAATAATTTTCACCCTATATCTAACTCCTCCTGCCTCACTAAAATATTGGAAAGACTTGTTAATAATCAGGTAAAGAATTTAACTAGTAATTTTATTCTGAATCCATATCAATCTGGCTTTAGACCTGGTCATAGTGCTGTGACAGCAGTCTCAAAGGTTGTTGGTGATATTGCACAGGCTGTGCTGCTCTTTTTCTTGATTTATCCATAGCTTCTGATTCTGTGGATCACAACATTCAATGTTGGATTTGATTAGAACACATCTATTGTTTTAGAAATTATTTGTCTGACAGATCACAACCTGTTGTAGTAAATTGTTTTAAGTCTGATTTTATGGGTATTCTTAGAGGAGTCCTGCAAGAATCCATTTTGAGCCACACTTTATTCACTAATTTTATTAATGATCTAGAATCCAAAGTAATTAGCAGTACTATGCATTTACATACAGATGTCATTTATAGTGTGTCCCCCTCCATCAATCAGGCTTTTCAGCTTTTGCAGTCTGATTTTAACATTTTTCAACATCATCTTCTTGGTTTTAAACTAACATTAAACTCTTGTAAAATGAAGTATACGATTTTTACTAGAAACCAATGTCAATTTGATCATTTAAACATAGCTACACTGAACGGTGCTGTCATTGACAAAGTCTCTGATATAAACATCTTGGCTTTTGGTTAGACAATCAGCTAAGTTTTAAATTGCATATTGAGAAGATAACTGTTTCTGCCTAGACTGCTTAAGCCTAGACTTTAAATTCTATAAAGAAACTGATTTTGTTTTAAGGAGTGCCGCAGGAGGCAGATGATACAAACAACATTTTATCTGTATTAGACTATGCCAATATAATTTATAGGTATGCCTCTGCCAAAACTTGACTCAGTGTATCATGCTGCTATTAGATTTGTCACTGTCCCTTTAGGACTCAGTAGGTTGGCCATCTTTGACACTTAAAAGAGAGCAGCACAGTAAGCTATTTATCTATAAAGCCCTACTTAATAAGTTGCCTGAATATATTACATGCCGCCTGAGTTATAAATCATCAACGTACCAGACCTGTTCACAAGATTATCTTGTTCTACAGCCATTTATTGCCAATACAGAAGTCTGAAAGATGTCCTTCTGTGCAGAAAAACTAGCAGAAAAAAACTAAACTGGCTATGCCCATTCCTCTATCTCAATTTAAACTGCTTTTATATATTAATCGTGGTCTAATCATAAAAAAGGATTTAAACTTCAGTGGCCTTATCAAAGCTGTAACAAAATCATCATTCTGGCATTGTAAAAACAGCTAAAATGAACTGAACCAGTGATCCTTTATGTGGGAGGCAAAATCTTTCAGCATCAAGTTATTGCAACATTCTATAAAAAATCTGGCTTGGTATTTGTTGTATAATTTCTGTTTATATTATTTGCAGCACATTAATTTACTGGTAGATGGCAACATGGCTGCACACACTTCTGAATGCACACACTTCTATTTAAAATTTTGAGTAATTAACCTTTTTTTTAATCTATCTCTACAAAACCTGATCTTTAAGACCCTGCAGTTAGTAATTGCGGCTCTGTTGTGGTGCATCTCGGTTTATACCTGGCTGTGCAGCTCCTTGTCCAGCTGACTGATGCCCTGTGCCAACTTGGCCAGCTGTTCTGCGATGACCGCATGGTGAATAGCCTGAGCAGTGTAGGTCTTCACATCAAAGTCGTCTGCCAGGAAATCAGCGTAGCACTCTGCAAACACAGCAGCTCACCCTCAAACCTCTCACTACATTAACTCTCATAACAGTTCAGATCCTTCCTGGATATTAGGCTGCGACGTGCTTATCCATTTCTAGCTCTGTAAAGCCTTCGGCCCGTTTCTCTTATTTCATGGCAGTAAGCTGAGCCGGACCTCTCTACAGACTGGACCTTGAGTGGTACAGACTGAGCTGTACACTGTCTGCTGTCTCGCGTTTGCATCTTTCTTGCTGAGCTTCACTTTCTTAGTTTCTGTAACGAGTGTAATTTATCAACAATAGTACAAGTGAGCAGTGTGGAAATGTATTAACGTTACCAGCTTAAAACAACTCTTCCGTAAATCAGACGTCATTAAAAAATAAAATAAGAAATGTAACTTAACTAACAGGTTGTTAACATTAGCTACCTAACGTAAAGTTACTAAAGTGCTGTGCAGTGACATCAGCTAGCTGAGGGAAGAATGTGGAACCTTTACACAGCTGTAAACATGTTGTATATAACGTTTTGCTATCAACTAAATGCTGTAACACTATACATCAACCTTACAATTCATAAAACAGATTTTACCATCATTCAGAAGAGAATTCGTGGAAGCCTCTCTCCCGTCCTCCATGTTGATAGTTCCGCGTGTGACGTCACAATCAGTGACGTGTGACATGTGTTAAAGCGGTACACACATGCCACAACCTCCAGGATTGTAGCTGGGCTGAAAGACAGGCAGACGAATAAAAGAAATCTAAGGTTCACTGAATAATCTGCCAGGTATTTTCTTGATCTAGTGGTTAAGGCGCAGCGCTTTCACCGCTGCGACGCGGGTTCGAATCAGGGTTTCGTCAGGAAGGGCATCCGGCGTAAAACACGTGCCAAATGTCAACATGCGAGTCGTCAGTGTGACGATTCGCTGTGGCGACCCCTAAACGGGAAAAGCCGAAAGTGACTTTCTTTATATGAATAATGATTTTATTCACAGAATGTAAAACATGAGCAAAAATGCCCATTTTGACTTTCTAGAGTCAAACGTGGTGTCTTCAAATGTCTATCTTTGTACAACTAACAAATCCAAAGATTTCCACCTTATTATCATGTATGACAAAAAATAAAATAAAACATTAATTCCTCACAATAAGGAAGATGTATCTGTCTTGATGAGTGTAGTGGGGGTGGGATTCTAAATGGGTTTTTGCATTATAGGAACTGAAAGATATTTCCCAGCTCTTTTAACCAGGAACTCACAGAGACGAAGCGGACCACTTGGATATATTAAAAAAAAACGTGCTGGTTTTCTCAAAGAATCACAGGTAAAATTAACATTACACGTCCAGGCATCTTCCATCTCCAATACTGCGCGCAGGCAGATGAAGAATAAAAGACCCCGAACCCATACAGCCCTGTACATTATATCTGGTTTGGGCTAACCCCATTCTACACAGGCACGTCAAACCGTGACGTCACCTGATATGTCAGCTATGCAGCTGACCAGAGCAGTAGTCAAAACATGGAGAAAATCAATGTGTGTGAGTGTTGATTATGTGGTGTGTATCTAAGAACATACAGGACATTCAGGGACATGTCCGGACATTAAGCCTAGGACGATATTATGATTAAGATTACGGCTAAACATATCATACAATAGCCACTTTCTATCTAGTTATCCTGGAACATAAACAACCTTGAGTAACTCCTGGAAATGAGTAAGCATTTAACAGCCTGAGCTAGACATCCTGTCTCCACTAAACATTTCTAATACAACAAATATCTAACTAATATCTATCTGACTAAAAAATTACCTAACAGAACCTACCAAAACCTATCCAACCCAGTAACGCTTGTCACAGATGCTGTGTTTGTTTCTGCTATTGTTCCCTGTTTTGGAGGTGCGTTCTGGGAGGTTAATTTCATCGTCCCTTAGGAGGTAGTACCAAAATCATGTTCCAAGAATGCGAATGGGGAGGGGGTCCATGCGGGCAGAACAGTTTCCCATGATTGGCTAAATGTCCCCTCTTCACACCTCAGTCATTGGCATTAGCACAGTGTGTAAAGAGGGACTTACACTGGTTTAAATGTTAAAGATGACTTCACTGGCCGGTTTAGAGGCAAAACGGGGCCCTCACTGGGTGGACCACTGGCAAAACGGTGAAGACCACAGTTCTGCTAGTCTGCGTTCTGCTTGTTCAACAGCTGTTTGATAAATTGCTCATACAGTCTCCCTTACTGACTGATTGTTGCACTATGGAGCACATCCTCTGTTCTCCATCTGCTCAGCTGTGAGTGCATGTGTGAGAGAGACTAACAGAGAGAAAATACAGTGGAAAAACAAAGTAGGACGCTCATGTTAGACTATAGACTAATGTATATTAGATACTGTATTTGTAGAGAGCAGTATTACACCTAGTTGCATCTGCCTTGAATTACAGAAGACAAAGAAGTAGGATGGTCCACATCAAACTGGGAGGTTATCCAGAGCAAGGTTTGTTGTTTCTTAGGTACTACATCACTTAAGTGCCCACTTAAGTGCTACATTAGAGCTGTTTGATAGGAGCTAGTGACATTAATACACCACTAAAAGAGTCACAGAAGATAAACACAGAAAATAATGCTCTCAAAATCAGAGTAGAAAAACTTAAGGTAAATATAGCAGTGGAGTTAGGCTTGACAGAGCAGGCAACAATACTAACAGTTCTTAGATACAAGTAGTTTTTAGATCAATGCTGAACCACAACACAGTTAATCCAATTCAAGATGACCCAGCGGCTTATGTGGAAGAAGCAAGGGCTGGTGTAGCGATAGCTGTAGCCTGGAGTCCTTCTGTGAAGAAACTTTCAGCTGAGGTAGCCCCAGGGAGATATTCCCACAGAGCAGCGATTACTGGATGCAACTCTGTGGGAGCATTCAGCTTGCAGCTGACATGGAGAACATCAGGGGTGTCTATAATGGCATCAAGAAGGCTATAGGACGAACACACAGCAAGACTGCATCACTCAAATCAGCTAGCAGTGATTTCTCATTGTTGAGAAGAGCAAACAGATGGAGAGGTGGGTGGAGCACTTTTCTGACTTATACAGCAGGGAGAATGCCATCCTTGTCTGTCATGTAAGAGCTGGAACAAATGCCAAGCCTGGAGGAGCTCAGCAAAGCCATCGACAGTCTACCCACAGGCAAAGCCCCAGGTCTGGATGGTATCTCAGCAGAAGTCAATAAAAGTGCAAAGGGCCCACTCCTTGAACACCTGCATGCACTGCTCTGCCAGTGTTGGGAAGAGGAGGAGGTCCCCCAGGGCATGAAAGACTGACATCATCACCCTATACAGAAACAAAGGAGATTGCAGTAACTGCAACAACTACAGGGGAATCTCCTTGCTCAGCATCGTTGGGAAAGTATTTACCTGGGTGGTTCTGAACAAACTACAGAAGCTGTCTGACAGGGTTTACCCGGAGATGCAGTGGCGCTTCAGGTCCACAGTGCACATGATATTTTCCCTATGACAACTCCAGGAGAAGTGCAAAGAACAGAAGCAGTCACTCTACATCACCTTCACCACGACAGCCTCTTCAAAGTCCTCGCAAGAATTGACTGCTCCCAGGAGCTCCTGAGTATGGTTAAGTCCTTCCACACGGGTATGAAGGGGTTTGTCCAATTTGACGGGTCCTCATCAGCTCCATTCGAGGTAAAGAGCGGAGTTAAGCAGGGGTGTGTGCTTGCCCCCACCCTCTTTGGCATCTACTTTGCAGTCATACTGAAGTACGCCTTCAGAGCATCTGCTGATAGGATCTACCTTCACACCCGGTTGGATAGCAAATTCTACAGTCTGTCAGGATAAAGGCAAAAACCAACATCCATGAGGTCCTCATCAGAGACAGGCTGTTCGTAGATGATGCTGCCTTGACCACTCACAAGGAGGAACACCTGCAGAATCTTATGGACTGCTTCTCTGAAGATTTTTAGGTACACTCTACGGTCATATTTAATTTAATTTATTTAATTTTTTTTCTCTAACCTGTCTGTAAAACAGACTGTGGAGCGAGAGACAAGAAAAACTGCAGAAAGTAAAGCTCACACATTTATTATAGCATACTAACAGTTATACATTGAGGGAGTGAATATCCGTGTGTTCAGGAGAATGTGACAGCACCTAAGGACTAGTTAAACAGATATATCATCATAGATTAACACATATGAGTTAAAAGAGACTTCCAGGAACTTGTTAGTCCAGGACTTGGTCCCCATTTGACATTGCAGCCTTATACCATTGAAAATGTCCTGGAAAATTATTTTGTGAAAAGAGTGGGAACCCTGGTTAAAGCGATTTAACAAATCACAGATTTGAGTTTTTATTGCATTTTGGAAGATATCTCAACTTTTCTGGAAATGGGGTTTGTATTATTTTATATTTTAAAAACTTGTATTTATGATTTATTTAGAATCATTCTGCCTTATTTATCTGTAAAGCACTTTGAACTGCATGAGCCTGTATGTCAGGTGTTATATAAAGAAAGCTTGATGGACTGACTGATGTGATACATTTGTTTTAGTTTAATGTACAACACACTGACTTTGCATATATATAAAATGTGCTGTATTAATAACATTGATTTAAAATGTATTAATTCACTCATTACATAATTTTATGCTGGTGTGTGCTCAGTAGATTTCTTGCAAAAATAACTGTACATTTTGCACATTTCGCTGCTTCATTATCCAATGCCCATCTTGTATTTTTTTTTCCTGGCTTTTTCAGCTCTACCTTGCCTCAAAGCATCCAGCAATGCTTTTCATTGCTTTGGGCTGTACGGACCAGAGCGGGGGGATTCTATTGCCAGTAACAGAGCTATGAATGTGGAACTGGTGCTTATAGAGCAGGTTAACCAACCTAATAATCATCAAACTAGAGTTTTTTCTCTCTCTCTCTCTGACAGATGGGTCATGTTAGGGTGATTTTTATTTTTAGATAAAAATGAATAAAATTAGTTAGGGTTTTTTATTATATAGCATATATAGGTTTATATATTTTAATCTCACAGTTGTGTTTATGTTTATGTAGTTACATATTGTTAGGTATTTTTAGTCAGATAGA
>NW_018127972.1:2557464-2560471 GCF_001952655.1 Monopterus albus | reverse complement strand
ACACACACACACACATTGATTTGCTTCATGTTTTGACTACTGCTACTGTATGGCCAGCTGCAAAGCTGGTAAGAGAGATGTCTCAGTTGACGTTCCTGTGTAGTATGGGGCTAGCCCAACCGAGGTGATATAATGTATAGGCCAGGTGGGTTCAGGGCCTTTCATCTTTCATCTGCCTGTGTGCAGGTTGGAGGTGCAAGATACCTGAGCGTGTAATAATTTTACCTGTGAATTTGAATAAATCAGCACTGTTTTGAAGTTACTTGGACTGCCTCGTCTCTTAGAGTTAGCAATGGTAAGAAGAACCAAAGACCCACACTATGTAGGAATTAAGAGGTATAGGTATTCCTCCCCTTTTAGGGCGCTGTCCATGACCATTGGAGCAGAGAGGACGATTGGAGGACGGACGGACTGAAGGACCAATATCGGGAGAGTTAAGTTTAAACCACGACTTCTCCCCAACAGTTTTTAACCAATCAGATAGTAACATCTTTTCATACAAATATTGTATACCGGCAAGTTGAGGATAGTCTTTCCTGTTTATCCTAAACAGGGAAGATCCATGTGCACATGTTTATTTTGATACGTTAATGCATAATAAATTTCACATAGTGAAATATATCTTTTTGTTAGTCTTCTCTTTTCAAAATAAAAGAACTTTCATCACAGTCACCAGCCCAACAGATAAGCAGCACATTGCTGCTGTGTCAGGTTTAGAAGTGGCACTTGGGCATGATCCAATCAAATTTAATGGGCTGGACCTTGTCTGGGCAAAAGTATTCAGACCTTTTCTGAACACTCAGTACAAGTCAAAGGAGCTGAGAGACAGGTGAGTCACTCATTAATTATACAGAACTAAATGCTAGAGAAACTCATCATGACATTCTGAAAATTATGCATGATTAAAATAATATTTTAATAAACATCCAGTTTATTTTATTCTGAAAGGGTCAAGCCATATTATAATGACATTCTCTCACCATTTGATCAGGGTCCCTTTACCTCAGAACATACAGTAATTGTTAGGAGAGCTGGGCTGAGCTGCGTAGGTGGGGTCACTCCTGGGCTGGTCGACGGTGATGGTGGTTACTGAAGGTGGAGACAGAGAGATGAAGGCAATAGTGGAAAAAGATAGGCGACTGTGCATTGACCTGCCTGGGAGGGGAGAGTGGAGCCACGGTCTGGAGGAACAGTCCTTCGGGGAAACACAAAACAGTAGCTGGCTAGGGGATAAATACATACAAAAAACAATGACAACGTATGGAGTAAGGTTGGCCTAGTGACTAGAAAGAACTGGCAAGTGACTGAGGAGTGAAACCGGGTAATATAGTGAGTAACCTAATCAAGTGCAGCTGGTGATAAGGGAGTGAGGAACAGGTGAACGTGATAAGAGTAATGGGGCAAGAGACAGTAGGAAAGGTGAGGGAGGCCAGAGCGGCCGAGCAAACCTGACAGTAATAAGCAGTTCAACTGAGAACAACTGCAATAAACTCATAATATTTCCCTGCTCTATTTTTTTCCATGTTCTCTCCTGTTTTAAGCCACAAAGAATTATGCTAAAGTCTAACTGAGAGAAGTTTGGAACACTTTAACATTTTAAATAACTTAAATACTATAAAGAGAGAGAGAGAGAGATGACTTCGTTGTTTTGTTAGGTATTTTTGGTCAGATAAATATTGGATAGATACTTTATGTATTAGAAATGTTTAGTGGAGATAGGATGTCTAGTTAGACTGTTAAATGCTTAGTCATGCTTATGAGTTTCTACAGGGTACATCTGGTCAAGGATACTAGAGAGAAGAGTTGATGACTGTCAGCAGACAGGGTGTTTAATATTATTATTATGACGTGTATAACTGTAGCCTTAGCCATAATATGTTCTTATGTTTAAGTCACGACATGTTACTAGAGGTCGTGGGAGAATGTTTTTAGCTACACACCACTTAATCAACAGACACACACATTCACACGTTGATTTGCTTCATGTTTTGACTACTGCTATGACCAGCTGCAAAGCTGGTAAGAGAGATGTCTCGGTTGACGTTTCTGTGTAGTATGGGGCTAGCCCAACCGAGGGGATATAATGTATAGGCCTGGTGGGTTCAGGGTCTTTCATCTTACATCTGCCTGCGTGCAGGATGGAGGTGCAAGATACCTGAGCGTGTAATGTTAATTTTACCTGTGATCCTTTGAATAAATCAGCACTGTTTAGAAGTTACTTGGACTGTCTTGTCTCTCAGAGTTAGCAATGGTAAGAAGAACCAAAATAGTTCAACAGTTCTCTGGAAACTTGCTCAGCAGTAAATGTGATTCTTGGCCGGATGAACTTTGATTAACAGATTAATTATATTTCGACTGAAGTAGCCCTTTTGTGCTGTGGAGAATCACTGTTTAAATTATTGACACAAAAAACTGTTATTTAGGATGTGTTTCACTACAAATTTGGGCAAATTCTAGAAACCAGTGAACTTTATTGTGGTTGTGACAATAAGTTGTTGCTTCTCTTCTTGACACACACACATAGAGGTATTGTATTTCTATTTCTATCCTTGTTAGGGCCCTTATTGACATAATGCATTCCCTAGCTCCTTAACAGTCAGAAATGCCTAACTCAAACCTAAATGTAATTCTAACCTGAACCTTAAAACCGTCTTAACTCCCACAAAGCCCTTTGAACTTGAATCCGCACAAGTGACTTCCGGTCCCCACGAAGATAGTAATTCCTGGATTTTTAGAACTGTAGTACAGAATAGAATAATAAGGTAACTGGCTATATAGTCACTATTGGCTTGTGGCCGGACGACGTGGTGAAAAGCTTTATTGTAGTTTCTGGTTTTTACTTTACCTTTAATTTTGACGTAACCTTAATTTTCAACTTCACCCAGGTTAATTTTTTTCTTGGTGCGTTATGGAGACTTGTGTACACCGGGAGCGGCTGGGATGAACAGGTTTATTCCAGTTAAGAGGAGTCATCCTCCATGTGGACCCAGAGAGGTCTCTCTTTCTC
>NW_018127972.1:2546126-2557454 GCF_001952655.1 Monopterus albus | reverse complement strand
CCCTCCCTCTCTCTCTCTCTCTCCCTCACGCTCTCTCTCTCACTTTTTCTCCCTGCCTCTCTCTTTATCTATCTCGGCCTGTCTTTCTCTTTGTGTGTATGTATGTGCACGCGCTCATGGGAGAGAGCGGGTTTCCGCATCTGCGTTTTTGATGAGCAAAGCCCTGCGCGTTCATGAAAGATTTGCGCACTCGCGTTTGAAATACCAGCTTGAGCCGGTAAAGAGCTGCCAAAACAGGCAGGAAATGGCTTAATTTATTGAAGACAAATGATGCGGCTGGCTCAGACAGGGCGAGAATATACCAAAGAATAGTACTAGTGTTACTACTGTTCGATCACTTTGTTTTTTTTTAACAGGAGAAGTATGTGGATGAGATATTAGAATAACTAGATAATGTTACTGGATTCATCGTAGCAAATATCTGTATATCAGTTAGAAAATCTGTCGTTATTACAGCAGAGGGTTGCTTTTCCTCCCTCACGAGTCAACGCTGCCGGTAAGTAAGATGTCAGCTTACCAACTCCAGCCCTAAGACTGTCTACACTCAACTCGCTGCGGCACAGTTAAACTCCGTTGCGTTTTGTTTGAAATGGCAGTCTGGATGGAGATTAAGCTCGGGTGCTTATCTATTATGAGTGAATAACAAGCGAGTCCATACTGACATTATGTACACATTAGTAAATCATGTGTTATGTTAGCCAGCCAGCCGGGCGCAGATAAATCGTGAAATGTGTAAGTTAACTCTCTAAGAGTGTAGCGTTCAGGCTACACACATAAAGAGTAAATATGAAGGCTATAAGAACAACAGGGGATACGTGTGATTTTAGCAGTAACCGTTTAGCTTCTTGTCCTAATTGCTGTTCTGCCTGGATGCGACACATTGACATCATCTCCACTGCACTGCGGATACTCCGACTTGGCACACATGATAGTACTAACTTTATAAAATGATAATAACAATAGTACATTATTGAGTACATAACAATATTAACTTTAAAAAATGACCAACGTTAATTTCTACTAATGTTAGCTAACAGACGCTAACCTGTGTCTGCGTTTATCACTCTTCATATCCATAACATTTTCTGTGTTTTTACAAACCCCAGACAGTAAAGTAACACGAGTCTTTTTACTCACCTTTTCCTCTTCCATTAATGAAATTGCTTCTTCTGGGACTCCTCGACCACGCAAAAATTCACTTAAATCCGACATTTTCTGGGCAGCACGTAGCTCCTCTCCAGCATGACTCAAAGGCACTCACTGAACTTGGATCCCTACAGGTACCCATACTTCTGAGATTAAAGTCAGAATTCTGAGAATAAAGTCAGAATTCTGAGAATAAAGTCAGAATTTTAAAAAAAATGTATGCAGTGGCCCTAATACTCTTCCGTACCTTTGAATAACTTTGTGGTACAAAGCAAAAAAGTAAATTGCCTGAGGTAAAACAAACAAACAAAGAAGTTACCAAAACTAAAAATATATGTAAATTTCAAATAAAACAGGCCTTTCTAACACTGAAACAAAAAACAAACAGTTGTATTAATGTCAGTTAATCATGGCACCCATTTCTATTTAATAAAATCATGTAAACTTGATCTTGATTGTGTTATATGAACAGAATGTATTTGTGGGAACAATATCATTTTAACATTTAAGTGTATTGGCATTTTATTAAATACAAATGTTCTTTGTCAGCCAAACCAAATTTATTTTAATTCAATCTATATCAGTAAAACACTTCAGTACAACAAGTTTCAGCCTTATTTCTACATTTCTACAGTACAATTTGTTTTCTTAATATCACTACAGTTGAATGAACTAATATGTCTTTAGTAATTTTACTATAAATCTTATTGCTTCAATTAGATTTGTTTTCCCCGACAGCACTGGGAAGCATTTAATTAAATTACCAATGGTCCATTAACTTAATAAATAAAAACAACATGCACAATACCTTAACATTTTGTTGACATTTGGCTTTAACATATACCAGCAAAGTTAGAACTGTTCTTCCCCCTTTTATCTTATATACTGTATATTAACATTTTTCAGTGGTAATTCAACAGCTGAGAAGTTTAAGAGAGAGTTTGTCAAATAACAGGCAAAATTTAGAACCATTTGATGGTGCACACAAGAAGCAATAAAACATACAGGCCAAGTTAACTTAGTCAACCACAAGCCACAACATGTACAGTGCCTTGCGAAAGTATTCGGCCCCCTTGAACTTTGCGACCTTTTGCCACATTTCAGGCTTCAAACATAAAGATATAAAACTGTAATTTTTTGTGAAGAATCAACAACAAGTGGGACACAATCATGAAGTGGAACAAAATTTATTGGATATTCCACCTGTGTGTAATCAAGTCTCCGTATAAATGCACCTGCACTGTGATAGTCTCAGAGGTCCGTTTAAAGCGCAGAGAGCATCATGAAGAACAAGGAACACACCAGGCAGGTCCGAGATACTGTTGTGGAGAAGTTTAAAGCCGGATTTGGATACAAAAAGATTTCCCAAGCTTTAAACATCCCAAGGAGCACTGTGCAAGTGATAATATTGAAATGGAAGGAGTATCAGACCACTGCAAATCTACCAAGACCTGGCCGTCCCTCTAAACTTTCAGCTCATACAAGGAGAAGACTGATCAGAGATGCAGCCAAGAGGCCCATGATCACTCTGGATGAACTGCAGAGATCTACAGCTGAGGTGGGAGACTCTGTCCATAGGACAACAATCAGTCGTATACTGCACAAATCTGGCCTTTATGGAAGAGTGGCAAGAAGAAAGCCATTTCTTAAAGATATCCATAAAAAGTGTTGTTTAAAGTTTGCCACAAGCCACCTGGGAGACACACCAAACATGTGGAAGAAGGTGCTCTGGTCAGATGAAACCAAAATCGAACTTTTTGGCAACAATGCAAAACGTTATGTTTGGCGTAAAAGCAACACAGCTCATCACCTTGAACACACCATCCCCACTGTCAAACATGGTGGTGGCAGCATCATGGTTTGGGCCTGCTTTTCTTCAGCAGGGGCAGGGAAGATGGTTAAAATTGATGGGAAGATGGATGGAGCCAAATACAGGACCATTTTGGAAGGAAACCTGATGGAGTCTGCAACAGACCTGAGACTGGGACGGAGATTTGTCTTCCAACAAGACAATGATCCAAAACATAAAGCAAAATCTACAATGGAATGGTTCACAAATAAACATATCCAGGTGTTAGAATGGCCAAGTCAAAGTCCAGACCTGAATCCAATTGAGAATCTGTGGAAAGAACTGAAAACTGCTGTTCACAAACGCTCTCTATCCAACCTCACTGAGCTCGAGCTGTTTTGCAAGGAGGAATGGGCAAAAATTTCCGTCTCTCGATGTGCAAAACTGATAGAGACATACCCCAAGTGACTTACAGCTGTAATCGCAGCAAAAGGTGGCGCTACAAAGTATTAACTTAAGGGGGCTGAATAATTTTGCACGCCCAATTTTTCAGTTTTTTATTTGTTAAAAAAGTTTGACATATCCAATAAATTTCGTTCCACTTCATGATTGTGTCCCACTTGTTGTTGATTCTTCACAAAAAATTACAGTTTTATATCTTTATGTTTGAAGCCTGAAATGTGGCAAAAGGTCGCAAAGTTCAAGGGGGCCGAATACTTTCGCAAGGCACTGTATATGGTGAAAATTGCATTTTTAAATGTAAAAAAAAAGCAAAATATTTTACAAAAATCTTTGCTTGAGAAGTTTATTGATTTTGAGTCTAAATACTCCCGGTTATATCACAGTTTGAGCATGACTGCTCCACTCTGAATCTTTACTTTTTGTCATCCTACCTCCTCTTTTATAGTCTCTTTTAAGTCATCCCAGTTTTAAATTGATAGCCTTTATTTCCCCATCATGGCAACTTGGTTGATTGGAGTCCTACCTAGATTTTGCTGCATTTCAGCCCTATGCTTCAGTTGGTTGTTAACTCTGCTGCCCACCATCACAGAACTCGACCGTTCATATCAGTTTAAAAGTGCCTCCACCAACTTCCCCATCGGATTGCACAGGATGTCCTCAGTTAAAACAGAAGGTGACTTGGTGGCACTGGAGCCACCAGTATGAAATGTTAGTCTGGAACCCTCACTGTTTATATGTATACTGTGGATACTATAGTACTGGATGACTGAAATCCCCTGAGATGAAGAAGAGAGCCTTGGGGTGCTGTATGTGCAGCCTGGCCTAGACAGCATGAATGACATCAGATGTGAAAAGACCTACCAAGAGAGGATTCCACTGTTAGGGAATAGGCCATAATACTTTAAATTGAACACTTGTACATAAATAAGCCTGATTATATACTAAAAGGGACAGAAATTGAAGCTTTAAAAAGGACTATAAAATGAACTTCATCATTACTGATGTCATCCCTGTTTCTTCCTGCAGGTGGCCTGCTGTAGCTATGGAGTCCAGTTCCCGGTGTTGTTTGGGTCCAAATGTCTACTCAGAGGTTCCTGATGGTGGCTGGGGCTGGGCTGTGGCCTTGGCCTTCTTCGTGGTGGAAGTATGCTCCTATGGGACCATCAAGACCCTGGGCATTTTCTTACAGGATTTGATGGAAGAATATGGAGAGAGCAACAGTCGAGTGTCCTGGGTCATTTCCATCTGTGTTTTCACCTTTACTTTCACTGGTCAGTCACTTAACTTTCAATCAAATCAAATGTTATTTAATGGCACATTTAAAACACCAATAAGTCATAACAAAGTACTTCACAAGTATGTAATAAAAGCAATAAATTTAAATATCACAACCACAGAATTGAAACACAAGAAACACTAAGCATTATAGCATGAGCAGAAACCAGTAGCCTACTTGGTTTCTGCTTTGGAATCAAGATGGAAATGGAAATATATGGGTGGGATATCTACAGTATCTTTCTCTCTGTGTCTTTCTCTCTACACATATTCTGATTAGTTTCTCAAAGTTAAGTATGCTATCAATAATCACCCCCAAATTTTTGTCTTGTCCCATTTTCACTGGATTTATCACACAATGTACAAAATCTTAGTGTGCCTTTAAATATCAGATTAACTATAAGTCATGGAATTTTTTTTTTTTGTCGTTAAACTATGACGCACTGATAACCCTAATAATAAACCAACAGCTTATATAGCACGTGTGCACCATCAGTTTGAACGCAAGTTATTGGTGCATACATACTGGAATAGCAGACAGATGTTAACTAAGTTTGAGAAATAAAACTGGGGGTTCAGAAACTGGCTTACTGACACGAGTAATTTTAAGCATTCAAAAGATAATTTGTTCAGATATCATACGGATACCGACTGAGCTGAAATTGAATGAGATTACTCTTCTGTTTTTCAACCCCACCCTCAGCACCCCTGTCCACGATGCTGAGCAACCGCTTTGGCTATCGTCCTGTAGCGATGATCGGAGGCTTCCTCATTATCCTGGGAAACATCACCTCTGCCTTCACCAACTCTATTAATGAGATGTATATCACCATTGGGATTGTCTCAGGTACTTACTGAACTTACAAACTAAAATGGTAAAAAAAAATAAAGGGAACACTTAATACTCACATTATAACACCAAGTCACTTAAACTTCAGGGATATCAGTCTGTCCATTTGTCTACATCTCTCCATATGAATTAGTTTCACCTGCTTTGGGGCAACTGAAAAGTGACAGCAGGTGCAGTGAAGAGGCAATATCTGCTCCTTTATGCAAGAACGAACACTGTAACCACTGTGAGAGCCCTATAAAATGACATCCAGCAGGCTACTGGTGTGCATGTTTCTGACCAAACTGTCTGCAACAGACTCCGTGGGGGTGGCATGAGGGCCCAGTGTTCTCTCGTACAACAGCCCAGCACCATGCAACTCAACTGGGCATTTTCTAGAGAATACCAGAATTGGCAGGTCTGCCACTGTTCTCTTCACAGATGAGAGCTGGTTCACACTGAGCAAATGCGGCAGGCGTGAAAGAGTTTGGAGATGGCGTGAACATTATGCTGCCTGTAACATCATCGAGTATCACCGGCTTGTGGCTGGAGTGTGTAGGCAGTTTCTGGCAGTGTTAATGTCCTTAACGAAAGCTATGATGAAAAATATTCATTGACAACCTATTTTTCAGGATGAAAACAAAACATAAAGTAACGTTTGATGATGATGAGAACTATGACAAAATACATTTTTTGTCAACGAATAAAAAGTAAATGATGATTTGAAACACAGAAAAATGGACATGAAGTAACTTAATGACCTGCATCTGTGGAATCACAAAGTGTAGGTGCTGGTCAGTAAAACCCTTTCCTCCACCATGTTCAGGAGCTGAACTAGCTTGATGAGGTTCACTTCCGTCTTACATTAAATAATGTTCTGTCTCTGGCATTAGCACTTCCTGGAAGAAACAGATTTATGAATCATATTCGTCTACAATCCACAAAGTTCGCTGAATGACACTAGGAAAATGCAGCAGCATGCCATATGAAACGGTAGGATAATTTAACATGAAACGCTGTGGATGTAGATGTAACATTAATGTTCCTTTCAGTCGGATATTTTTTGTGTTGCTATCAGTCAGTTCCAGGATTAATGTGGGCAGCCAGCCATAAATCATCTCTAAATGTTCGCTGCAGAGATCTGACTGTTTTAATGTTATCCTACAATTTAGTGTCACTTCTCAAGCTGAACCCAGTGAAGAGGAGTTTAGTACAAATGTGAGTGGGTCCAACTTCTGCAAAGCAGAGGAACAATGTGTGAATAAAACTTGGATGGGAACAGCATAAGTAACCGTGGTAACGGTAGACAGACAGGATCAAGAAGATTTAACCTACGGTAATTAAAACTGATGAAAACAAGACTAGAATGTATTTAGTTTCAAATACTCAAAATTTGACTAAAACTAAAATGCATTTTTGTCAGAAGACTAAGACTAAAACAAAATCAAATTCAGGTGGCAAAATTAATACTGGTAAAGGGATGAAAAAGGCATTGACTGGCCCTCACGTTCCCCTGACCTAAATCCAATTGAGCACCTATGGGGCATTATGTATCGGTGCATCCGATGGCACCAAGTACCTTCACAGATGCCCTGATCCAGGTCTGGGAGGAGATTTCCACAGACACCATCTTCCAACTCATAAGGAGCATGCCCAGATGTTGTAAGCAGTGCATACAGGCACGAGGGGGCCATACACACTTCTGAGTCACATTATGAGTTGCTGTAATGAAATTCACACAACTTGGATGAGTCCATGATTTCAATTTTTCACTTTGACTTTCAGTGTAATTTTGAATACAGCCCTCCATGGGTTGGTGATTTGGGTTTCCATTGACTGTTGTTGTGTTATTTTGTTCTGAACAAATTATAAAATGTGCAGATGTAAAGATTTTCAACTTGAATAATTTGTTTCAAAAACCAATGTGTGCTTTAAGTGTTCCCTTAATTTTTTTGAGCAGTGTACTTAAGCTCTGTGTGTTAATGTAGACCTTTTAAGACACTGCAACACTGAAATTGTGTAGACATTGCCCTGAGGAGTATGAATGCAAATGTCCTAGTTAAGCAGCCCAGACATTAAGCAGGTTTACTCTGCCACTTCTTGTATTGTATTGTTGTAGCTAATAGTCATGATTCACGTGTATTATATAACACAATCGGGATGGTGTTAAATCCCCCGCAGCCTGTCAGTCAGGAAGCAACGGTTGATCTGTGTAATAAGTTTTTATTTTATTTTAATGAGAAGGTTGCTACTATAAAGGCCACTGTGGTTGGGTTAGTGCCCGATCCATCGGTTTTTACTCCGTGTGTGACTACTTTTGATGTTTTTGAGCCGGTAACTCTGACTTTTTTGGAGGGAGTGGTTGCCCAGGCCAAGCCTTCTGGCTCCCCTCGAGATGTCGTTTCGCCGGCTTTATTTAAGGAAGTCTTCCCATGTATTGGAGGCACGGTCTTGGAAATTATTAATAGTAGTTTGTCTTCTGGTGTTGTGCCTGGTTATTTTAAGCATGCAGTTTTACAACCTCTACTCAAAAAACCACGTTTGGATCAATCCATATTGAGTAATTTTAGGCCTATTTCTAAGTTACCTTTTATCTCGAAGATTTTAGAAAAAGTGGTCTATGCGCAGGTGAAATCCTTTTTAGATGACAATAATTTATTGGAGGTTTTTCAGTCTGGTTTTAAATGCATGCATAGTACAGAGTCAGCCTTACTAAAGGTTGTTAATGATATTTATTTGGCCACTGATGCAGGGGAGTATGTGATTCTTGTCCTGCTGGACTTGACTGCCGCCTTTGACATGGTGGACCATGACATTTTGATATCTCGCCTTCACGATTTAGTGGGCATTCGTGGTGCTGCCCTAGCATGGTTTCAGTCATATTTATCGGGTAGATCAGTGTCTGTCGGGCTGGCAAATGTGGAATCTGTGACAACCCCCTTGTTATCTGGGGTTCCACAGGGCTCCATTTTGGGGCCTTTGCTGTTTTCTCTGTATTTACTTCCCCTTGGCTCTATCTTTAGGAAACATGGGGTCTCTTTTCACTGTTATGCTGATGATGTCCAGATTATTATGCCACTGACCAAAAAAGACACCTACTCGATCCAACCGCTTTTAGCATGTCTTGCAGATATTAAGGCCTGGATGTCGTTAAATTGCTTGAAGCTAAATGATGACAAAACTGAGGTTATAGTGTTTGGCCAGAATACGTCTGGCGAACCTCTTCCTGTAGACCTAGGCTTTTTGGGGCAGTATGTGCGATCGGTTGTCAATGATTTAGGTTTTAGAATAGACTCGGATTTGAGAATGGAGAGCCAGATAAATGCTGTTGTAAAATCTGGATCTTTTTAAGAAAATCTCCCCTGATTATTATGTTAATGTGTGCTACATATAGGAAACAAAGAAATATCACAAGAATTTTAAAATAAATGTACACTGGCTTCCGGTGCGTTTTAGGGTTCGTTTTAAGGTTCTCTTATTTGTTTATAAATCTTTAAATGGGCTGGCACCTTCTTATCTTGTGGAACTTTTGTGTCCGTATAATCCATCGCGGTGCCTCAGATCAGCAGATCAGCTTCTTCTGGAGGCACCAAGGGCCAGGCGGAAAACTAGGGGGGGATAGAGCCTTTGCTGTGGTAGGTCCAAACCTATGGAATGCCTTGCCGCTTTATATTAGGCAGGCCCCATCACTGTCCACTTTTGAGTCTTATTTGAAGACCTACTTCTATTCATTGGCGTTTGACCAGGAATGACACTCTGTCTGTAGTGTTAGTGTTTATATTACTGTCTATAGCTTTTTATGTGTTGTTTTTATATTTGTATAATATGTTAAGTGCTTTGGTCAGCTGTGCTGTGGTAAAGCGCTATATAAATAAAGTTGAGTTGAGTTGAGTTGAGAGTTCCCTAATACAAATACCGTCATGTCAGAGTGAGCCCATGTGTGAATACAGCCCCTTATAGTCTGGAGAATTCACACTAAGCTAATGGGTATGTTGATGACACTCTATTGTGCCTGGCACAAAACCAGAAGAATACAAACATCCTATGCTGGAAAAGAATGGCCATTTATAAAAAAGACGTCAACAAAAATGACTTACTGGAGAGATGACAAGATTTGAGAACCTCTATTAAGGGCCAGGACCGATGCAGAAATCATCCAACATTATCAAGGAACAGCAATAGATTTTGTTTTTATGACCAAATTACAAACCAGCTATGCAACATCTGACACGGATAGTCTCCCACTTTGTACTACATGTGTGAAAGGGCAGCTCTGGACTATGTCCGGACCTGCTTCTGATGCAGACACTGTCCATAGTTCATATGAGAGAACAGCTTGTGTCTTTGTGTGTCATTTTAATATTTACAGAATGACTGTTTTGCTCATTTGTTTGTCTTGTATAACAGCCATTAATGACCTAAAGGGACCTCTAGCAGTGCCAACAACAAAATCTGCCTCAGTCTGTTTCTTCTAGAACACTCCAGTGACTGAGAGATAAACAGCCTCTTCAAAACACCATGCAGTGAGATCTACTCCAGACCTCTTAACTCTCTAGAAAGGATTAACAGAGCGGATCAGGAAAAACTGGAGTCAAAAATGTTCTCCAAACAAACAAAAACACTAAATTCTCTTTAATATCAGGATTGATGAAACAGGAAGTAGGCTAGCTGATAAGGATGGAATAAATTTAGTGAATACAGTAATAGATTGGATGATGAACAAATCAGTACAATGAGGTTTCTCTCAGAACACATTAACTTGTTCTTTTTTCTTGGACAGAAAGCACTGCTAGCTCTCCCACCATGATTATCATGTCTGCCGGTCTCATTTAACATTTTCTCCTTTCTCCCCTGTCTCTCTTTTGTCTTTACATGCCTTTTGTCTTTTGTCTACAGCAGCTATAGCAAAGCCAAATCATCTTAAGCAGCCTGCCACCGTTGACAAAGGAGCGACCTGACACCATGATCTTTGACTCACCTCCCTATCCATGCAGTGTTCCTACCATGCGGGACAGTGGCTGTTATGTCCCCCTTTTTCTCCTCTGTTTACAGGCCTCGGGTACTGCCTCACCTTCGTCCCCACCGTCACCATCCTAGCCCAGTACTTCTCCAGAAGGCGAGCCCTCGTGACCTCTGTTGCTTCCTCCGGAGAATCCTTTGCCATATGTGCATTTGCTCCAGGTGAGTGTGCAGTCAAAGGGAAGGCAGTTAGGCAAATTATGATCTGTGGATCTGTGATCTTTCTCATTACTAAATGCTGTCCATTAAGAAGTGGAATTTTTTTCCAAACAATATTGACATGGGAAACATTTGACATAAAAAAATCTTTATTCAAGGCCCACTCATTAGCTATTTCTGGGGGCATGGTAAATGGTAAACCTTGCTGAGGAGCTAGGTTAGAGCTACTCCATTTTATTTGTGCAGTGCTTAAAACTGAAAAAATAACAAAAACAGGGTGTCCGCAGGGTTTTAAAAAGTATTAAAAAGTGATTAATCAAAATTGCCAAATTTAAGGCCATTAAAAAGTGTTTAATTTGGTTTAGAGGTATTATTTTTTAAAAATAGGTATTGTTTTTTCAGACTATGGTGTCCTATTCTGATTGAAATTCTATCTGCTATAATTTGCGCTAGTTCGTTTAAATGTGGGCTTTAGCATATCGGGGCACATAATCAAAGATCCTCGTCTAGTCTCAACTTTGTATGTTTGATGCTGACGTCATATTCAGTGGCCGTTCGAGATCTCAAATACTTTGCGCGCTCAGCTCAACTGGATAGCCAACTGGCTAGCTTACATTGTTGACTAGTCCAGACAACCATCGTCGTCGTC
>NW_018127972.1:2519797-2544771 GCF_001952655.1 Monopterus albus | reverse complement strand
TTATAGGACAATGTTTGGCAAACTTATTGTTAGCTACACAAAAGGATTAAATTGGCCAAAGGCCTGCAGTCACTTGAATGAAAGCTGTAGGCCTATCTGCTTTTATTAATCTGTGGGGTATAGCTCCAAAGTACAAGAAAAAAAAAGTTTTTAGTGTTTTAAGTTCAATAACCTTATAGTTATAGAAATGCAATATTTGGCTCAAGTTTTGCTGTTGGAAAAAACACAAAATAATTTCATTGCTAAAATACCAACTATTGCTTGAAATCAAATGTGTATGCAGTAATGCTTCACCTTAGCCCCAAGTGCCAAGCTTTGTGAATGTTGAGATCTATTTTACTGTATCTGAATGATTATTTTTAACAGACTTTCTCCTTTGTTGATTCACAGGAATGTGTTACACAACTGAATATGAGGGAACTACTATCAGTTGGCATGGATGGCCCCAGTGTGAATTTCAAGTTGGTGGATCTTCTCCAGAAAGAGCATGCAGAGCTCTACGGAGGTGCTCAGGTTGTCACTGTTGGAAGCTGTGGACTTCACACCCTCCACAATGCTTTAAAGGCAGGCTTTACTATGTGGCAGTTGGAAAAACTTCTGCGAGTCATGCACTTCCTTTTTCATAATGTTCCTGCCAGGAGGGAAGACTTCACTAGCCTGACAGGGTCCTCCTGCTTTCCCTTACCATTTAGATGGGTTGAAAACGTTCCTGCCTCAGCAAGGTCCCAGTACAGGCTATACCTTGAGCAAGAACGCAAAAAGAGGGAGAGTGCTGCTCAGACACTGAAGAGGAAGGCCGCAGAGGAAGAACTAGTGGAGCTCAGACAGCAACGCAGAGTCCTGGACGATGTCTGTGCCATCCTTGAAAATGATGCCAACAAGTTGGCCGAGGAGGCAGAGGGGAAGGCTGGGTCAAAAATGGCCCAGCTTATCACTAAATCCAACACACTCAGAAGGAGATACAAAGAGAAAAAAGAGGAACTGGATAAAATGGACAAAACTATTGAAGAAAAGGCCATGCAATTAAGACACTTGCCATAAAATTCTTTTGCTCATGAGTTCATATTAGGCCTATAGCACAGGTTTATATTAAAATCAAATAATAGCAGTTCACCAGTTCATAGTTCATATAGCAGATGCCAGTTTGTAGCAGCGAATGCCAGCCAGTGTGCTGGAACTGTTCTCTTCATTGCACATTTTATGTAGTTTGTTTTATTTTTATTTCATGAAGTGAAATAAATGTGTGCAATATGTGGTCAACATCAGTGAGTCACTAAATCTATTCTGTTGTGTATAGTGTTATATATGTCAAAATCTGCTTCAACATTAATAAGGTCGCTGATTAACACTTGAAACTCAGTGTCATGATGGTTTTAAAAAAAATCCGAAGGTAGTAAAAAAAAGGTATTAAAAGGTATTAAATTTAACTTAAGGTTTGCTGTATATACCCTGAAAAAGTGTACTTTAAAGATAAAGGGCTCTATTTTCCTGCAATATGCCGCAGCACTAAACTGGTGACTAAACTCCAGGCACAAAGTAAATATGGCGTAGAGGAGAGGCAGAACACATTAGTAGCGGGAGGATTACATTGTGAGCAGGTGGAGTCAGGTCTGGCTTAATTATGTCCAATCAAACCAGCTCCTCTCATCCCCTTTAAAGAGCAGGGCAGAAACCTGAGTGACTGATGTCAGTGATGCCAGGACATGGAAATATATTAAAGATTCTTTCCGTGTATCTACTTCTTCTGTCAGTTATGTGCCCCATTCCTAGAGTGACAGTGACAAAACTATTTATGTAGAAATACTGTACACAATACTGCATTCATTAAATGATCTTGTCAAAACCTTCTGGTTGCTTCACAATAAAGGTCTAAAGTACCTTCATACCGGAACATATTTTTATAAAAACACATGCAGATAGTATCGTGTTGGTGTTAACTGTTGCCCAAAATAGTTGGGTTCCTAATGTGATAATGAACCACTCCATTTGCACCATGTTAGACCTGTTCAGGTAAAACAGTGAGTCTCTGTACATGAACATTCCCAGACATGCAGTAACCTCAGGCCCTGTATTTTTCTTCACATCCTCTGGTCACAGTGCAGCAGCAGGAGGTGAAACAAATCCACAATACTGTGTGTAGTCACAAAATCCCACTTTTAATATAGATGTCAGACAAGATCACTTGAACACACATAGCCAGGAGATTATGACCATTCAAGGAAATCAGTGAACTGTTGCTTAAGACTTTACATTATTGGGGAAAAAAGTCTCACGAGCAAGAGTTTCTGAGATTTGTATAAACTGAGTTGCTTCTGCATAGAAGTACAACATCAACATAGGTGCACCTTGTCTTTTGAGCTTTCAGAAATGCTTAAAATATCAGTTCATCATTGTCACATTGTGGATAAGTCAGAAAACACAGAAAAGCATGCCATGGGCTATTTAAGTAGTCAATTGCTTGATTGGTCAAATAGTAAGTGAAAGCACCATCATGTGTCATGACACCTGAGCAGATAGTGAGAAGTTGAAAAATCATGGTAAAGCTAGTAAGTTCCCCTTGAGTTAAGATTTAAAAATACAAAAAACGTAATAATAATAATAGTAGTGAGAGTAAAGTAACCCACAGTGTTGTTTCCATCTTTCCACAGCTTTCACTACACTGAAAGAACACATTGGATGGCGCTACTGTCTAGTTGTCATTGGCACCCTTCAGGTTTCTGTGATTATCTGTGGGCTTCTCCTTCGTCCAATCATCATTGAGCCGGAACCTGTAAAAGATGATGATGAATTGAGCAATGACCCACTCTCTCTGAAGAAACTGCAGACTGTTTACGAGCTGGAGAATGAACAAACAAAAACCTCCATCAGTTCACGTGTCTCCCAAGGTTCGGAGGACTCAGGTGTCGCCTCCCTCTCTGCCTCAAATGTAGACCTGAGAACTGCAGGAGCAGTAAGACAGGCTGTGATGGAGTGGGAGGTGCAAGACAGAGAGAACCAAGAGGCATTACTGTCCACATCTTCCACCCCAATCAAGGAAAAGCTAGAGATAGAGGCAGGTCCTCTTCAGCCCTCTAGCACCAAACTCCTGGACTTTTCAGTGCTTAAAGATGGTGCCTTCATTTGGTATTCCCTCTTTGGCCTGTTTGCAACACTAGGCTTCTTTGCCCCACAGCTCTACATCATTGAACTGAGCAAGAGCCGGGGTGTGCAGCCCGGTTTGGCCTCGTACATGCTCTCTGTGATGGCTGTGGCCGAAATCTTCGGCCGCTTGTCCATCGGGGTGGTGTTGAACAAAGTTCGCTTCAGGAAGACTCTGGTGTTGCTTGGGTGTGTGGTTCTGCTGTGCATGGTTCTGGTGGCCTTCACTATTGTGTGGGAGTTCTGGGGCCTAGTTATCTGCTGTGCCTTTTATGGCTACTTCATGGGCGCCGTGGGTTCCACTCACATCCCCATGCTGGCTGAGGATGATGTGGTGGGCATTCAGAAGATGGCATCCTCTGTGGGAGTGTATCTCTTTATCCAGAGCTTTGCTGGGCTTGCAGGACCCCCACTAGCAGGTAGAGTATCTCCACTACCTTTACTGTATGGGTTTTGTCTGATTACGCTAATCTGTCAGACCCTCTGTAGATCCTGACAGCTGTCTCATGTTTCCTTCCAGGTGTGTTGGTGGATGTCACACACAACTATGGTGCTGCCTTCTACTCCTGTGCAGCAGGCATGGGATTAAGTGCCATCTGCCTAGCTCTTGTTGGTTGGTCCAAGTCTGGAATGTGCCAAAGACAGAGCAGAAACAAAGAGAGCAAGAGCACAGAGGAAGAAGAGAAGTGGGCTCAGGACAGTGACCAACTGGACTTTATGGACATGGACTTGCCCCTGGAGGACAGTCCAATTAGAAAGGCCGTGGATCAGGACAGTGCCTCTGTAAATTCAGTAACATCCAGATGCACTGTGAGAAGCTGCAGTGTCGCTAACACTTATCAACAGTCTTCAGATCTGCTGCTGGTTCCAAATCTCAGGTGTCACTCTCTCACTCTCCAACAAGCTTGAAGTTCATTCCTTCCCACAGAGGAAGAAGTCTCTCCTCTGAGACCAAAGACACAACCATGCTGAGCACATGGTGCCACATCTTAGCTATCTAGCAACGTTACACAGATATCTGTTCCAGCTATTTATGGTAAAACCTTACCGTAAAAATTGTTCACAATCCTCTAAGTATTATTAGTTTGTGTTTCATTTGAGTGGGAGTGCCTATCTCAGGAAAAGAAGCATTGCTGTTAAGGACCATAATATTTAGAAACAGTGCTTGAAGGAGGGGAGGATGCTGGTACTCCCCTTACTCACATGGTCCTCCGTGGGGTTATTCAGTCTTTTATTTTGACAAAAACAAACAACAACAAAAAACTAATAGGCCTATAGCTTTAATTTAAATGTATATGTACTGTAAGGTAAAAAAATTATAACCACAGTATTTATTTTTTCATTACAGGTTTTATTCACAGCAGGTAAAGTCGGTCAGACTGCTGCACAGCCTCCATATAGCCTGCCATCAGTTCTGTGCACTGCTGTCATGCAGTAGCTCACGTTAGGGAGTGGATATTATATGGTCTTATTAGGGGTGTGTGATATGGTGTTAGATGCTGTTCAAAAGGAACTAGTCGCCTACTTCCTGTGAAAAGTGCTGAATGCTGCAAAGATTTTAATCGCCCCAGTGAACCTTAAAACAGTGTCCTGGAAGGAGAAGTAAAGGATGGGGTGGTCCCAAACAATCAATAATCATAAACAGTTTTGGTTATATTAATTTTAATTGTTAAACAAACTACATACAAATTAAAACTAAAAACACAAAACGTTTGACACCCCCCTCTGTCTTAAATATGTGATATCATGGTTTTAACACTATGGTAACAATATAGGGTTTCAGCAGGTCCTTAAAAAATATAAAAAAGAGTAAAATCCAATAATCTGAATTTTAGGCCTCAAAAAGTTTTTAAAAGGGCTTAAATACGATTTTATAGGTCTTAAAAAATTATCCTGACGACTACACAGTCTGTGCTCCGCTGTCACTCACTATAAGTGCTGAGTCAGTGGAAATTGTGTGATTGGAGTATGTGATAACATAGGCTGTTGGATGCTGCTTCAACCCATGAGTGCAAAAATATATTTCAATTTGTGATTGAAGTAAAGCGATCCTTATTAATATAGCACCTGTCTAAGTGTATGTTACATAGTGCTTCACAAAGATTAAATCAATAATAGTAAAACAGGAAAGATGAAATAAAGTAGGCATGGAAAAATAAAAGAACAGCACACAACACAGTAATCAAAAAGAATCTAAATATAAAGAATAATGATTTTTAAAAAAAGGTGGCGATGTTGAATGCTTTAATGTTTTTAGTAGTGCACAGAAGGTGGCCAAATTTGGAGCAGATCTAATAGTATGAAGAAGGCTTTTGCATAATCTGAAGGCTAGTGTGAAAACACAGGGCCTGTATTCTGTTAATTTATGATATGATACTGGAGGTTTGGACATTCATTTTGCCTGAAACTAAGCCCCACGTTACATCCTTAGCTGTTAGCACTGATTTTGTGTGTGTATGGCCTTGTTTATATATAGTTGTGGGGATGGAAAAGTGGGAGAACCGGAATTCACTGGTGGAGACCAGAGGCTGGGCCTCATGAATAACTCATTACATTTTATGAAAATGACAGGGTGATTAGAGCAAGTGTCAGCTTTGGTGAGGGTTACGGTAAGGATTAAGGCGGTTCTGGTTAAGGTTAGGATCAGTCTCCTGAAAATAAATGTATATGTCCATGTAAAAAACCCTGTAAATGACAACTGCAAGGATGTGTGTGTGTGTGAAGGTGTGAGATTTAACAGGAATGAGACTCCCATGTAAATCTTCTCCACCCAGAGTCCTTCTATAGCATTAGGTCAGCTCCAAAACCACTACAGCAAGACTTGAAGTTTAGTTCACAAACCTTTCCTTAGTCATAGTATCACATTTATTTAAAATGGTTATAACAATAACTTGATTTATATGGTTTTTGAATACTGTATTCATTTATTTAATTGAACGACAGGCAGGTTCCTTCCCATTGATTGCTGTACTGCCTTCATTATGTATTTTTTAAATAAAATCTCCTCTAAACTCTGATGGCCTTTTGTGTATGGTGTAGTGTTTGCTGGTGTTGAGACACCTCACCTGGAACCCATGCCTCGCATTCATGCACCAGGAAGGAGGAGGTGGAGTAATATGCAAAAGACACTTGCTTAACATAAGTGTCCCATCCACCTCCATAAGAAACCAACATCTTAACAAGCTGGTTGAGCAGTCCTGTTATGATGTTCCATCATACCATCTGAAAAAACAGGCAAAACAGTAAGAAAGTCCACCGTGACTGAAGAAAACAAACAAAAGTATGAATAAGCCCCCTCCCAAAAATACTTGAACACTCCTCCTCTTCAGCCATCTAAACACAGAAATACTGAATGTAGATAGAGGAACAGACTGACTGCATTAAAAAAAAAAATCCTTAGACTGGACGAATTAGCCCACAAATCAGGTTGACACAGGCGGCACACAGCACTAGGAGAGTTGAACAGGAGACGAGTCAAAACAAGCAGGATTTGGACATGGTAACTGGCATCTGAAAACAGTACTGGAAACAACTGGAAATCACTGCTGAGCGGTAAATGCCAGGCAGGTGGAGAGTTCAAATAAGGCAAGATTTGATTTGATTTATTCTTTCAAGCATGTAAAGACAGTCGATATGTCAACACACATAATTTCACACATATCCACAAATGCTAATCCATTATCAAGATGTGGGTCAGGAAACAGGTTACAAGTAGGCTGACATCTAAGAGGTCTGGAGAACAGGTAACAGGAGATGGCAGGACAGCCCTGTGAGCCAGCAAGTGGCGAGCAGTGATAGGCTGGCAGAGAAATAGCTAGAGTATGGGTCTTGTAACCAGTCTTAGGACGAAGAGAAGATTGCCAGGCAGCAATTCCAATCACAATATGATAATCTGGAAACCAAGAAACAAGCGGAGCCAGGTTATTATTATTATTTTTGGAGAGGTGTTGATTCAACTGTATGATCATTTTGAAAAATCTGAATTGTATTTCCTCAGGTGTTTTTATTTTTTTGTCCACCCCATTTTTAGCAGAGTCTAGGCTAAAAAACAGAAACACTTCTTTGTATAATGCGGTACAGTTGAATGGCAACACACAGTCTTTCAGATGATCATACGTTTACATCAGCACCTCTCTAAAACAGTACATGTGTGTGTAAAGGGATCTATTAAAACAAATATCCTCCAGACTAGATGCTTGCTCAACAGCTATTAGCAGACACACCCATGTTTCTTCCACTCCCTTCAGATACGTATACCACAGTCACTTCCTTCACTAAGTCAGACCACACAGCTCTGTTCATGTTGACTGCCCAAAGTCCAAAAATAGTCTTCCACTACCACTTCCAATTCAACCTGACCAAATACACGCAGCACAACAAAGGTAATTATTTCATTTCTCCTTATTTCTATGACAGCTCAACTTGTTCAGTTTCAGGTAGCTTATAAAAACTGTTTGCACTTTCCATTTCATCTATGCAGAAAAGTATTCTTCCATTTCAAGCATTCTAATCTATGTTACTTGTCATCAGTCACATTGTCTGCTTAAATCAACAGGATAAAAACAAAAACACCACCAAATGTAATGCTTGGAATATACTTGTATGCACCAGTGTAAGATAATACCTTTTAGACTCAAAACCTTTCAAACTGTTGGGCCCTGACTGCTTTTGTTTTATGATTACATTGTAAACTTGTAAGAAACTAACATCTCGAACCAGGATTGTGTTACAAATAGAGGGCAAAGAATACAAAATGACATAACAGTTAAAGGTTGTCCCCACATTGTGCATCACACTTGATAAAGGTGTATTTTTCTCATAATCATTATTCAAGTAGTTAACCATGTTTAAAATGAAAGTTGTTGCAGAAATAAACTGATACACTCGTACTGTGAGTCTGCTGATAAAGTGAATTTACCCACTTTCTTAGGACCAGAATGAATGGTAACAAACTGATGTTGGCTGGATGTAAAAAAAGATTTAAGTAATCAATGCGTGAAAATGATCAATCTTATACTACAAATAGTATGACTTACAGCCTTCATAAATTCTCAACCCAAGTACAATAAACTAGTTGTGTTTCGCCATAAAAAAAAAAATTGCCTCTCATCAAGTTTCTTTATGTTATCCTCTCAGAATTTATCCTGGGACCTGCAGCAGCACATCTGCAGACCAGCCTTGACAGCAGCCACATTCCAGCCACCTCTCCTGCCTCTGTTCTGACATGTCAAGCTACAGTTTTGGTCTGGAGCCGCTCTCCTGCCATGCCTGGAATAAAGACAGGACCCGTAGGTGAAACGGTGTATATAATACTGAGCAGCATTTTTGTATATGCCTATTTAAATGCATAAAAATGTGTGGGCATATTCATTACTTGTATGTATTTTTTCTCCATAACTTGTGGATTTGATATCAGGTGGGACCAAACATGCACTGCAGACTGCTAATACATTTTCTCCCTCCTGCTTGCATTAATGTTATCTGGAGAACCACAGGCAATAAACAGTATCGGAAATGGACTCAAAGAGCTTTACATCTGACTGCACTATTGTAGCTCCCTGGAAGTCATAACTGGATTGTCTCGGGCTTCTTCTACAATCTTTACATCAGGCCTCACTAAATTTTGAGCATCAATGATCTCACAGCTGCTGTTTGTCAATATAATTTTAGAAAATTCCTGAAACAAAACCATTATGCAGTTTCGTTTCAGTGCCGGTCAATTGGTTGGTTGGTAGCTTTGGTCCATGACACAATGTTTCAACCTGAGCCTTTAGCCAAGCTAGTAACTCAGGGAGGTTGTATTTAGTACAGGATTGCTTTGTGTTTGCATGCAAACTAGTCTCTTACAAATTAAGTTTCTATACAACTTTTGCAATAGCAAATATGTTTTGAAAGAAAGGCTATTGCAACCTCATTCATATCAGACCTGTGATCTGGTTTAATTACTACAATCCTCCTTGGTTGAATGTTTGAGCTATATTATGACAGTGTCTGCTGTGTCATGTCAGTTTGAAGAAAAAACAAACCAAAAAAAAAGAACTGCATGCTTTTGCAGCTGAATGTCAGGCTTTCTCAAATTAGCCCCAGATACAAGCCACACACAGGATTCACTGTGTAGGTGAGACTTTGACATGCCACAAGATGGCAGACAACACCAAAGAGGAGAATACAGAGGCTGATTGGTAGTATTGAGGAACTGGAAACGCAGGACCCAAATGCACAACCTAAGAGGGAGGAGCCACACCAGGGCTGGAAGCAGTGAAGGTAGCCATGGTGTTCAGATGAGGACTAGGTGGTGCCTCTGGATCACCGGGGGCGACACACTAGTCCACCAGCATTTTGTGAGACACAGATGGCAGGTCAGAAGAAGTCTGACATAAAGCTTTTACTACTTTCTGACTAAGCTGGTGGATGAACTCACATAGATGTCTCCAGGGAGTCTCCCATCCAGATACTGACCAGGCCCAACCTTGCTTAGCTTCCAAGAGAAGAGCTAAAGTCAGGTGTGCCCAGAGAAGTACCTAGCAGATAGACTAGGAGGACCTCATGGAGTGGACCGCTGGTCAGATCATCAGGCGAGAAGGAGGGCAAAGCTACAGGACACAGAGGCTGAACAGCACACAGGTTAGTTACAGGCAGCAGTCAGGAAGGCTGAAGTAGGCATCTTTTCCCCCAGCTGAACTAAGATGGCAGACTAGAACTTTCTAGGCCCAGGAGGCAGAGTGCAGGTGAAAATAATACAGGTCATACACAATCCTCAGAGCGGTTTCTACAGACCCCTGGGCCAACCAAGACCAGAAGGCCTCCTTCTTGGGCCTGACGACTTCCTTCACTGCTGGTGTCCACCAGTGGGTTCTCTGGTTGAGAGAGTCACTTTAGTATATTTCTCAGATCATCATCACTATTCAGCAGAGAGCCATATAATACATTTTGATCAATGGCATAAGAAACTGATAATGTAGGAAACAGCAGCCAGTTGTATGTAATCATTTGCACGAATGTGCCAAAGCATTTGCAATTTGTTATAAACAAAGTGAAATTGTTTATATGAGGTGCACAAGTGACTGGATGATGCAGACGTTGAACAAGCAGTTTTGTATCATTTTTGATCTGAGAAATGTACGAAAGGGACATTCGAAAGCTGAAACCTATTAACTAGCTAATAAGCACAGCATTTGTCAAGTACATGCATGCTCCTCAGGACAAAGTTAAGAGCCTAAATTTAGAGATGAATCGACCATGGTGAGTTACTATTTCCACAGTATACTATTATGTTACTATTGTTTATTGATTGTATTTCCTAACATTTAAACATATATCTCCTTACAGAGATTGCAGTGAGTCCTAACTACAATGTGGTGAATATTTATGAGAAGAGAGGAAAAGACTGGGTCAAGATCCATGAGCTGAGTGAGCACAGTGGACGAATCACAGGTACTGCAGCTTGTAGATAGATAGAAAGATTATTATCACTGCAAAACAACAACAACAACAAAACAAAAAACCCCAGGTAACCATGTCAGAATTCCAAGGCCACTAGAACATCCAATAAAATAATAACCAAGTTGTTCAGCTAATATTAACAATAAAATAATTTGATTAACACCAAAAACAATCAATTAATAAGTTGTAGTAGCAGCTATAGTAAGTAGATCATCTGGTTAAATACTAACAATAAAATTATATTTATATATATTGTTGTTTTTAAGGTGACATGTGTCTCCGGGTCCCACAGACCCGAACAGAGCACAAGGGTTAAATATCACCACTACTGTGAATACAGTGCAGTATACAGTATACCAATGCAGATATAATAGTAACAGGAGTGGCGGTGGGCTGGATGGGACTTATCCCTCTTGATGTTAATGGCCCATTTGAGACGACAGCTGCAGTAGATGTCCTTTATATGTGATATCGAGGAGCTGATAATCCACTGGGCCATTTTAACCACCCTCTGCAAATCTCTACTCTCTGTCTCAGTGCAGCTAGAGTTCTACACTGTGCAACAATATGTCAAGATACTCTCAATCGCGCACCTGTAGAAGTTGGTATGTAGCTTTTGAGGAAGCTTGTTCATCGGCAAACTCTGAGTGAAGGAAAGGAGGATTTGACTTGACAACATCCCACTTGGAAAAAAATAAGTAACTTATTTTGAGCAAGAAAACAAGAGATGTCTTAATAGTTTCCTGTGGCTTGTACACAGGTTATGACCTGGTTGTGTATTGTATGTAGAACATTTCCTAACCTCTTCCTAGTCTGAGCAGCCAATAATGGTACATTTGAGTTAGGTGATGTTTTGGACATTACACCTTCCTCAGGAAAAACTAATACAAACAAACAAAAAAAACATTATATAGCTCCATGCAAATAAAAATGATAGGCTTTCACAGAGAAAAAAAAACTGCCTATCAGTGGACACAAGCTTTTACTGTATGTAATAATGATGACTGCTATGTACAACTTGTTAGGCCATCCAAGACAATGATCAACATTTGAAAAGGAAGAAAGTGAGTTTTCATCACTAGTCATAGTGTATACAGGAGTTCTACAGGAGTTCTTAAGTAAAATGTATGATTTAAAAGCAAAGGTGGGATATATGTGCAGTATTTCCAAATAGACCATGCTTTAACATAACATATTTATTATTCCTTTAAAACAGCCTCATAATTATGTCCATAGGTATTGACTGGGCCCCAGAGTCCAACCGCATTGTGACATGTGCCTCTGACCGCAATGCCTATGTGTGGACTCTCAAGGATGGCATGTGGAAACCCACCCTAGTCCTGGTGCGCATCAACCGTGCAGCCACCTGTGTGAAGTGGTCACCACAAGAGAATAAGTTTGCCCTGGGCAGTGGAGCTTGTCTTATCTCTGTCTGCTACTTTGAGAAGGAGAACAACTGGTGGGCAAAACATGATCAACTTTAAGCTGTTCAAATTTTGCACAGAACTGATATTGATTTTGAAGGCCAAGATTATTTTGGTATTAATAAAGCTGATGTGGTGAAGTCACAGTGACAATGGACAGTCATGGACAAAAATATTAGTACCCCTGCATTTCTGTCAGATAACACATCACTTCTCCCAGAACATTGTTGTGTATTCTCATGTTTCTTTTGTTTGCATTAGAACACAAAAACAGAAAAAAAGCCAAATCTGATCCACACAGAACTCCAAAAATGGACTGGACAGATTTATTGACACCTTTTTAAAATCATCAGAAATAGTTGCATTCCAAGCAGGTGATGCTCCTTTAATTTGTAATAAAACTCACCTGTAGCAAACAACAGGTGCTGGCAACATAGAAATCACACATGTAGCCAGTTAAAATGGAGAAACCTTTGTGTCATGTGGACCACACTGAGCATGGAGAAAAGAAAGAAGAGCAAAGAATTGTCTGAGGATTTGAAAACCACAACAGTGACAAAGGCCTGAACAATCTCAAGGCTACAAGTCCATCTCCAGAGATCTGGCTGTTCCTGTGTCCACTGTGCACAACATCAAGAGGTTTACAGCACTGGAGCTAATCTCCCTGGATGTGGACAAAAGAGAAAAGCAGATGACAGACTGCAACTGACTGCATTGTTCGCATGGTGGATAAAGAACCTCAATCAACTTCCAAAACAAATTCAAGTTTACCTGCAGGCACAGGGTGCAACACTGTCAGCTCGCACTACCTGTTGCCATCTGATTGTCAAAGGAAGCTATGGTAGGAGACCCAGGGGGACCCCACTGCTGACACAGAGACATAAAAATCCAAATTGGAGTTTGCCTAAACTTACCTGGTCGAGCACATCATTCTGCTGTTTTCCAAAAACAAAATGAGGCCTTCAAAGAAAAGAACATGGTCCCTACAGTCAAACACGGTGGAGGTTCACTGATGTTTTTGGGTTGCTTTGCTGCTTCAGACACTGGATGTCTTGATGGTGTGTTTGGCTTTATGAAATACTGATAAATTCTGGTGCACATATAGGACCCAGTGTCAGAAAGTTGGGTCTCCATCAGAGGTCATGGGTCATACAGCAGGACAATGACCCAAAGCAGACTTCAAAAAGCACCAGAAATGGTTTCAGACAATGAGCTGGAGAGTTATGAAGTGGCCAACAATGAGTTCAGATCTAAATCCCATAGAGTAGCTGTGGAGAGATCTCAGAACAGCAGCTGAGAGAAGGAACCCTTCAAATCTGAGACCTGGAGCAGTTGGCAAAAGAAGAGTGGTCCAAAATTCCAGTAGAGAGGTGGAAGAAACTCACTGATGGTTACAAGAAGTGATTGATTTCAGTTATTTTGTCCAGAGAGTGTGCTACCAAATATTAAGCTGAGGGTGTCAGTAATTCTGTCCAGTTCATTTTTGGAGTTCTGTGTGAAATGGATCAGATTTGGCTTTTTCCCCTCTGCGATTTTGTGTTGTTCAAATGCAAACATAAGAAAAAAACATGAGAATGCCAAAGATTTTATGACTGCGACAATTTTCTGGGCGAAGTGGTGAGCTATCTGACAAAAATACAAAGATGCAATATTTTTGTCCATTACTGTACAAACAGATTAGAAAGTCACACAACTTAGTCCAGAGGAAAATGTCTAGGTAATTTGTAAGTTCACATTTTTACCAAAATACAATGTAAAACATGTAAAAACATTATCTCCAGGTCAACTTACAAACTTGCTTTATGACATTTTCAGGTGGCTGAGTAAGCACATCAAGAAACCTATTCGTTCCACAGTCTTGAGTCTGGATTGGCATCCCAACAACATTTTACTAGCAGCTGGGTCTGCAGACCTTCACTGCAGGTGATACCACCACCAAAATGTAGAGAATGGAACACACAGGGGAAAGCAGAGCTTTAAACAGATTACAGAACACAACATTGCTTTATTAAGGCAACAGGAGATAAGATATACTGCCCAGAGTCGGCCCCTTTTGTTGATGCTCCGCCTGCAGTTCAGCCAGCTCCAGAGCCTGGCAATTCCCTCAGCTTTTCTTCACACTGTTTTATATTCACCCATGAGCAAATGTTTATGCAGTGAATCAGCTGATTACAGAGGTGAGCCACCGACTAGAAAGGCTTTCGCCAGATGCTCCAAATTTCAATATGGGGAATTTCAATAATTGTCGGTTGGATAGTTCGCCTAAAGTGTTAGAGTCACCCACTCGTTGAGGGTGAGTGAGTGAAGAAATGAACAGACCCAGATGGCTGACTTCAGTGCAAGCAGAATTTATTTTGTGTTGTACAATATATATGTATATATACAGTAAGTGATGTGATAAGAAAATAAGTAGGAAATGGAGGACCGGGTGCTGATCAGCTAGCAGAGAATAACAGATGACGGATGGATATGATGAGATAGGCTGAGCTACGGACGCTAGGGTCACTCCTGGTCTGGCTGGTGGGTGGTAGATGGGATCTGATGACTGTGTACTGACCTGGCTGGTGGAGGCTGGAAGGGTAGAGTGGAGTAATGGTCTGGAGACAGTAATCCGTGGATGCGGTGGTGAGGAGGAGCAGGAGAGGTGTAGCAAGGAATAATAATAATGATAGTAATTGTTGCACTGTTCTGAGCCCTCAGAGTGGCTCTGCCCCTTCATTAATCCCTGTAATAAATCTTGTAACCTTACATTTTCCGGTACCTGACACACAGCCAAGTCTGTAGAACTGCCTTCTTTCATCTGTACAATATTGACAAAATCAGAAACATTTTGTCTCAAAGTGATGCTGAAAAGCTGATTCGTGTCACTTCTAGGCTGGACTACTATTAGGATGTCAATAAATATCCATCCATTATCTATACCGCTTATCCTGAAGAGGGTCAAATTGAAATCACCAATCAACCTAAGTGGCCTGTTTTTGGACTGTGGGAGAAAGCCGGGGTACCTGAAGAGAACCCATGCAGGAACAGGGAGAACATGCAAAATCCGCACAGACAGGCACCAGGTCAGCTGGGGCTCAAACCCGGAACCTTCTTGCTGTGAGGCAACAGCGCTAACCACTGTGGTTAACCTCAGGGTTGTCAAAAGAAATTAAAAATTAGGAAATTAACAGTACATCAAACATTATCAATACATCAGTCTAAGCATCTAACCCAAAAGTACATCAAGCAACCCAGTACTGGGTACCAAAGTCAATGAACTCTAACAGATTTTCATGCTTCTCAGGGTGTTTTCTGCATACATCAAAGACATTGAGGACAAGCCTGGACCCACTGCCTGGGGGGCTAAGATGCCTTTTGGTGAGGTGCTGCTGGAGCATAAGGACTGTGGAGGCTGGGTGCACAGCGTCTCCTTCTCCCCCAGTGGAGACCAATTAGCCTGGGTGGCCCATAACAGCAGCATCAGTGTGGCTGATGCTGCTCAGGGAAAGGAGTGAGTAGTGCTGCCAAGCCACTTATTCTATCAGTATGACCACTATTAACGGTCAGCTAAAATGAAATGTATCCAGTTAATTTTAAGACAATCTTTCAGCAGACTCCTTAATGTCTTCAATTCCAGAACATTCAGGCATCTACGTTATTGTCTATTATGTTTTTTTGCTGGCCTAAAGGCTTGTTATGTACGTATTCCTGTGTCTTGTTTTATGTTATAAGTCCAACAATATGTCACTTCTCTGTTCAGGGTAACCCAGCTGACAACTGACCATCTGCCACTACTTAGTGTCCTCTATGTCAATCCCACTGAGATTGTTGCAGCTGTAAGTATTAACTTGCTTGTTTGTGCATGTGTGCATAGAAAGTGTGTGGCCAGTTTGTCCCCAGCACCTCCAAGCATGATCACCTATTGTACTTATTCACTTAGTCAAATTCCCAGTTTAAAACTGTAGCAATTAATCATTGTATATTAACAATGGATCAAATGCGTAGTGTATTTGCGGTGTGCATGGGATGAACCCTGCGGTTCCACTTGATTCTACAGAGCTCTGTAGCATAATTTAGCTCATTGCTTTGCTTTTGTCCAACAAACTCTGTTTTCATCAACCTAATTTCCACCAGCAGAAAGTAGCTGTTTTCACACACACACACACACACACACACACACACACACACACACACACACACACACACACACACACACACACACACACACACACACACACACACACACACACACACACACAAACACAAAAGCCATAAAAGCTCATTGTATGGTACCTGTCCAGTATATGTGACTTCATCCATTTATTCTTACTACGATAAAGATAATGTCTTTAAAAGATAATCATTCAGGTGCAAAAAGATTTATTACAGTTACAATATGCTTATGTGCAGTATCTGGCGTCCAGTTTGGCTGTGTCTTCCCACTTATATCTCCATGTTTACATTGTGATTTTTATAATTATTAGAGAAATGAAAAAGGTGGGATTGTAGTAAGAATTTCTGTGACCATAAGTGAGGTTTGTTAAATCAACTATTGCTTTTATTTGGGACAAAACGTAAAATACATAATGGACACAGATAGTCATAATGAACTTAAATATACAGTAAATATTACCTCCTTGTTTCAATGTCAGGGTCATGACTGTTGCCCCTACCAATTCAGCTATAAGAGTCCTGGCACACTGGAGTTTGTCAAAAAGCTGGGCATCTCCAAGCAGACTGCTAAGGGCAACATGTCAGCCATGCAACACTTTCGTAACCTGGACAAGAAGGCCACCGAGGAGGACAGCAACGAGCTGTGCACCCTTCACCAGAACAGCATCACGTAAGGGACACTGCTGTTTCCTTTTACAGTAGCATTGTAACATTCACAAAAGCAATTTTCAGTTCTTGTTTGAAAATGCCAAACAATAATTACCTGTTGGCAACTTTCAGATAAAATTTGGTAGAACATTAGGGCACCGTGGTATATTAGGGGTTAACACAAACAATATAAAAAGTATCTCTTTCTGTCACATTCAACATTCACAACATATGAATAACTATTATCAACATGTATACAACTTTACAATGCCTTGTATCTTAAGTAAGGAAAAAAAGGGATGAAAGAGAGTGAAGGCATCCGAACGTCATAACACCAGCCCACTACACTTGCCGCCACTCGTCTGTATTGAGTGTGAAAAAGGAGCCCGAGCCACTAGGTATAACTAGCTGATTGGCACATAATTAACTCAAACAGAAAACAATGTGCATTACTTTTTAAAATATGACTTAATTACAGGCATTAAATCATCTACTTTGTTAGCATCCTCCATTAGCATTCAAACACCCCACTAAACTGCCGCCAAACTTCCAGCACCCTCTGAACACCTACTGTGAGGCCTTACCACCCACTTGAGAAACTGATATAAACCAACCAGTGTCCACCCCCTCTTGGTAACCCATCAAACCCACCCACCAACCAACTCATATTTGCAAGTAACTAGGTCAAACAACAAGCTAGCCAGCATGCTGCCTAGCCCACCATACAGTTTACATTTTTTTCCAGACCAACCAAGCCTCTGTAGCAAGCACAACATATCATATACTTCGGCTTAAGGCATCTTGAGTTCGTTCTAGTGGTGTAAGATGAACACTGGACTTTCAAGGCACGTGGTCAGTACTCAGGGCAGCAGAAAATGAACCTTCATGTCAAGGCAGAGAATGTGATGTCACTGACTGTGTCAGGCTTTATCTCAGGCCTCAGTCATGTTTTCAGCCAGCAAGATTTTGTTGTGTTTTGGTTAGCTATGCTGCTAATGTACTCTACATTAGAGCCAATTTCCGCCACCAGTGTGTTGGCATAGATAAAGTTTAACATTCAATAACTAATGAAAATGCATGGGGAGATCTGCATTTTGTTTTTCACACCTTTGAAACTCATTCTGAACACAGCCTTACACTGTCATAATTTCTTTTAATCTTTATTTTCCTCCTTTTCTGGGAAGTCTCACACACCAAGGAATCTGAAGTGAGCGGTTACCGGTACCTTATCTTCATTTTCGCACTTCCCATGTCTGCACAGTGACAGAGATACTATACATTCACTATCTTCTGTCACATGACAGATTTACAGAATATGACAATTTTGTTTATATTAACAAGAACATTTACTGTATTGGAGATACATTCTCATGTTACCTCTGAAGTTAAAAACTTACAAAACCACAAAGTGAGGTGGAAGTCTGATGATAAAGGTGTTGTTGCAGCCAGTTGGCCTTGATCAAGACAAAACAGGGGACTCAACAAGCAGGACTCAGACTCAGGGTTCAACACTGATTGGCTGTTTTCCCCTGCTTTTTGTGTTGTTCCAATGCAAACAAAAGAAAGATGAGAATACCAAAGAATATGTGATCGCAGCAGTTTTCTGGGAGAAAAGTCTTGGTGTGATCAGGGCACATCATGAGATTGGTGAAGTTGGGGCTGAAAACCAGGACTGGAGAAAACGTTTGCCAAAAAATAAGTCTGACATTAAAAAGGATATGGTTAACACTTTTGTAAAACCCTTGTGTGTATGTGTTGTGTCATGCAGGCAGCTGTGTGTTGTCTCAGGGGAGAAAGCTAAAGTGGAGAAGTACAGTAGTGTGGGTCTGGATGGAACCATGGTGATCTGGGATTTTAAGGTAAATGTGTCACAACCCTGGTTCTGAGCAAATAAGTTTGAATGATTACTGTTAAAAGTGTTGCAGCTGCAATGCAAAAACTGCAACACTACTCTTATCTGTCAGTATAATTTTATAGGATCAACATGACTTTATTCTTATTTTGCAGCACTGAGTCACCAGACGTTGTCCTTGAGGTGTCAGAGACTGAACTGACCCACACATCCTGAGTCACTCATTTGAGGAATATATCTGTCAGTAGAGTCATGTGCATATATATGGATCCACCAATTTTTTAGGAACTGGAAATCAATGTCTACACAGCCCTGTGTTTTTTTATATCTGTATATTGAAATTCTTTCAAATAAATAAAGATTACATTTACAAGCCAGTCAATAGAATGCAATGACTTGTTCTTTAAGATTTCATTGTGTGTATTCATCCACCGACAGTGCCAGGGAGTAGAAACACTCCCTGGCCACTTTATTAGGTACACTTGTACAATTACATGCACTTCAATACAACACTTCCACCATAACATCTGTGTTTATGAACCTCTAATTGTTTCAGTTTTTAGTGAACATTTCATAAATGTTTATATTCAATTATATGTTTATTATTGAGGTAATAGTTAAAGGTGCTGGACTACATGATATTCAGAGGCATCTCTATTGTTTTGTCCTGCCCAGCCACTTACATGAAAGGGTCAGAATATTAGTCCACAGATTTCATAATTCCAGACACACAGTCAAGACATCCAGTGCCTGAAGCAGCAAAGCAACCCCAATACATCAGTGAACCTCCACCGCGTTTGACTGTAAGGATCGTGGTCTTTTCTTTGAAGGCCTCATTTCATTTTCTGAAAACAGAAAAATGACTTGCTCGACCAAAAAGCTCTGTTCCAGTGTCATCTGTCCACAGGACATTCTCCCAGAAGGATTGTGGCTGTTTTGGAAATCAATAAGGAGGCTCTCAGGTAGTTTTTCTGTAATTTATTAAACGAATCAGCAGACAATAGCATAAGACAATACCAGTGGTCTTGACCAGGAAGTCACACACTCAGTGCAAAGAGTCAGTGGGTGACAAAAGACAGGTTAGTCAGGTTTTGTATGACATCAGTCAACTATCACCCACTAGCTGCAACCAATCAGAAATGTGTCTTAGGTATGTGACCTTCATAGGTATCTCCTAGGTAGGCAGCTGGGCAGGCAGCTGGGCAGTGGAAACCAGGCTGTGTGTCCACAGAGACTGGGTCTGTGTGTGTGTGTAGAAACTAAATCTGTGTGGAGTGTCAGAGACAGAACTGTTTGGGAGAACTGTCAAGAACAAGTTTTTACAAAATAGTCATGCTGTCTCTATAAGGCAGAAATTCAGTAATAACACGAACAGTTTAAAAAAAAGTTTCATTTATTTAAGGCGAGTAGAAGGGTAAGACAGCACAAGCTGGAATGTACATTGAAAGCATGTCCTAAAATGCCAAACACTGAGAAGAGTACTCATTTATGTGAATTAAATAAAAAAATAGGATATTAGACTGTTTGTGTGGCACCACAAAAAATAAATAAATAAAATATTTTAAAAAGTATAAAACATTTTAGCATGATTGGGCAGAAGAGGAAGAGCTTTTAAAAGAAGGCAATAAACATATAGTATATGAAGAAGCTTGGTTGTAGATTAGTTCCTGATGTGACTACAGTCAGATTTCTATAAAACATTGGTATTAAAAGTATCAGCAGTCAGTGAGATCATGATTATTTTTAAACACAACATAACTCCAAGTCATGGTTTTGGAGCAGTGTTGCATAGTTTTTAGTATATAAGGCGACACTGATTTCCTCTCACAGGCATTTACAATCACTTTTATTTTTAAAAGTGCTTTTTCTCTTAATTTACAACCAGAAAAGCATGATTAAAATATAGGTTTCATACTCTTACAGTTGCAACACTGATGTCAGATGAACAATATGCAGTGTTCAAGACTAGCATCACAGAAATGTTAGAAGGCAGTCAAAGGCAGAGTCTTGCAAAACGAGACATTGCTCAACCTGACACTTTGGGTCTGATATTGAAAAAGGCTTCTTGGCTAAAACTAGTTCTTTTCTGTTTCCATATCATTAAAACAAATCCCCAGCTCCAAGAACATAACAGCACTTAACACTAGCACTCTGTCAAACCATGTACCACCATTTGACATTACAGAAGCTGCAAACATCTGGCACTTTCAGATGTCTGTGCTCATTTTACACATCGATTGGTGTGTGAAAGAGCAGAAGACATTTGAAGTTCTCTCTAAAACTCATTTTTTGACATAGGTACTTGTCACTTTCCAAGAAAACAACCGAGAGCGTCACCAACACTGATTTTAAGGAGTGACTGTGCAAAAGTGTGTAACATTATCCCAATTTCTATGATTCAAGGCACTGAGACAGACAAACAAACAAAAAAGGCCCAGAGCTCTGGGGAAAAGAAAGTGCTGTACAGTCTGGAGAAGGCAGGCTTTTCACCATCCCTTCAAGGACCTCTGCTTTTAGATGTGGCTGAAAACATGTTGTACAAGCCTGTTAGTTCAAAGCACACTGAAACCTTTAAGGGGTTAAAACACAACAACAGACATAGAGTTACAGAAGAGCCTGCCCCCTCTTTGCAAGAGAAACATGATTTTTATTTATATTTATTCTTGATATCCGAGTTAATCCCAGAATAAACAACTTTAGTCTAGGTAGCGTTTTGTAGGTTTCAAACACATCTGATGGCCTTCATGTGCCACCGTGGTCCTGTGCTCACTCCTGTTCTACCCTTCAATAATGAAGACCATGTGAGATGCAACCAAAAAGCAACACTGATAAATGTACCATTTTGCCTATATTTTAGTAAACATATGGTTTAAGAAAGTCCAAATTTAACCATGTGAATCTATTGTTTTCCTTTCTTTTTTAAATTTTAGAAATCTGATTTTGACCACCAAATTTTCTTCCGAATTTGGACCGCCCCCAAAATCCCCACCCCACCTTAAAATCAAGACTCTCTTCCTGTATCTGATGGATTAAAAAAGACAATTAAAATATTAAGTATTTTGAAATAATGTGGCTCAGTTTTGCTGCAGTGTTATGACACAACTGTCAGACTGTGGAGCACTAACCGTGTCAAGACAGTGTAACAAGTGGTGGAACATAACTGGTTGCTCATCTCTTCATGCTCCAGTGTGACAATATACTGTCTGTAATCAATAATTACAACCAGTTTATTCACTGTTGACAAAGGCAGTGTCAGGATAGAAGCCTGTTCTGCTATGACTTCATGGTGTGTGTATTGTTATGTTTGTAGAACAACAGGCTTTCATCTGGCCTGGAGTGTTGACCTGACAACAGTCTGCCTAGACAAAAGAGGTCTCTGCTGGGTTTTAGCTGACCAGGTATTGTGTTTGTGCGACACAGACAGGGGCTGCCTCGTCCAGATGCATTCAGACCCATGGAGAATCATAGTGACTGGCACTGCACAACTTTAGGAACTCAGGTTTTTGGCAGTTCATCATCTTCCTCATTTAGGGTTGCAAACACCCACCTAAATCATGTGACTTCACTGTTTCATGTTGAGTGACAGCAAGGACATGTTCTCTGGCATGACATGTCTGGGGGACAGGAGGTACTACACAGATACAGCTATTAGGGACACAAGGTCTTTTTTGCCTTTTAAGATGTTCGTTACCCCTTTATGTCACTATTCAAAGCAATCATTTACTCAAAACTTGTTTTAGGTATTTTTGAGTAGTTTTTCAGAGATCCTCATGGCTGAAATAAAGGCATTTCCCCCATTTTGGAATTATGGGAGTAATATTCTTGTCTTTGATTTCTTGATCTCTCTCAAATACTATATCATCTTGTTCTTGGGTATTTTGATTTGTTCTCAGGGATTAATTGTGGGAGGATCATTCTTGCTCTTGATCGTCTCTCAAATACTATATTCTGTTTGGTTTTAGGTACTTGGAATTTGTTTCTCAAGATATGTGTGTGGTGTTTGTTCTTATGGTGTTTTGTTGCTGCTCTCTATAGCTGCAGGAACACAGGAACTTCCCCATTGTGGGATCAATAAACCTACCTGAAACTAAATCTAAATATTGAGCAAAAAACAACCTACTAGCGTGCACTCTGCCCTTGCAGTCATTGCGCAAGCCACGAGTCTCCCACAAGACCAGGCACGCAGACGTGTTACTGCTTTGTTTTTAGCTATGGCAGAGAAAGTACCCATAGCAGCTTTTGGTTGCAAACGGAGACTGTATGCGATAAAGTTCCAACTAAAATGAAGTTGGATGCTACAAAAAATAAAACCAGAATTTGCAATGGTGTGGCTTTTGAATGATGGCGACAATTGAAAGGAAAAAAATGGGCTGAAAAGTGTTGCCATGGTGGCCGAATTTCTGCTGGACAGGTAATTATCATTTTTGTTTAGTTTGGGAGGCATTTGTTATTTTTCTGAAATCAGTAGTAGTCATCAGGCAGTGCGAGTTGTTTTGAAGGAGTGAGATTTCTTCAGTTGTCTACTTTTAAAATCAAGCTTCCTCTTGCTGCTTTTTCCAGGATCACCAGCTATACGGTTAATTGGAGATCCAGGTGTTAAGTACGGTTTCTGACAGTCATCCAGAACTATAGTTATATTTCCAACTCTTGTTCGGAGCAGTAATTGAAAAAATGACCAGGAACATGTGAGTGACAGCTGTTGGTTCATTAGTACGCTCTGAAAATAATGTGCCCTATAACCCTTTTTCAAATTTCTGGTGATCAACAGACAGCTTTGGCTCAAGTCCTCTCAGAGGCCTCGTAGGGCAAACTTACCTAAGAGTGAAATCCAAGCTGTTATTCCACCTTTGCAGAAAATTTAAAGACAGATGTGCAAAAAGGTTTTAAACACATCCAGTGTGGACAAGGGTAAGATGCTAGAACAATATGTCAGAGGGTGGGAATTAGTGGGATAGCTGGGACATGTTCAAGCTAAAATAGGGTGTTATTCAGTCTTCTTCCGCATTTAGCTGCCATTAGCAATTTCAACTATATAGACACTTAACAAGAAAAGTCACATAGTAAAAAGTCATGTAGCTATGCCCATCTTGTTCTTCACATTTTTATCATCTTGAGTATTCGTCTACACATGCTAAAGCGTTAGCATGAACCAGTGGAGCCAGTTATCTGGAGGACTTTGGTGTTCGTGTTCTCAGCACATCTGAAAAAAGCTGTGTAATGAGACCATCTTCTAAAACATCTTAAGACAGGCAGCCACAGGCCTACTTTTGTTTTAAACAAACACAATCCAATATCTTAAATAAAAAAAAAAAATAACACTCATGGTCATACAAACAAATCCTGCAGAAGGTCAAATCAGCTGTTAAAAACAATTGTAAGGTTGGTGTGTGAGAAATAATGACATAACACATTAAAAAATGAGCTGAGAACAAAATGTAAATAATGTGCACAACAGACAACTACAACCCAGGCTCATTAGTAACATACAGGCTGGACATCTCTTTCAGTTCTTGCTTGAGATACATGGAAGGGGCAAGATGGACAACACCACTGCTTTTAGAAAATAAAAATAATTTAAGGCATTAAAAGAAAGACTGAGCCACTTTGTGCTGTAGTATAATAAAGAGTTTCCACATTTTGATTAAATCCTACACAGAGACAAAAACCAAACTTTGTGTTCTCACCATAATATCGGTGAATCCAGAACCCAGTTAAGCGTATTCATATGTGCTGTAAAGGCTGTTAACACTGTAAAAAGCTAGTGTTGTTAGCATGTATTGCCACTGCGCTAATAATAATGGCTGTAGGCACTTGTAACTCATTTTTTTACATAAAATGTACACCACACATTTCACAAGGCACATGTCACCCAGCAGCGATGTGACTACTGGTGTATTTCTAAGAGCCTTCGGAAAACAATGGAGGTCTACAGCACAGATGAACAAATTCTCAGTTCTGGATTCACAGACATTATATTTGTGGAAATTGATGAAAAAATTAAAAAGAATATCACGAGTCTTACCCTACAGGTGCAGCTAAATAAATTAGAATATCGTGGAAAAGTCCATTTATTTCAGTAATTCAACTCAAATAGTGAAACTCGTGTATTATATAAATTCAGTACACACAGACTGAAGTAGTTTAAGCCGTTGGGTCTTTTAATTGTGATGATTTTGCTCACATTTAACATAAACCCACCAATTCACTATCTCAATAAATTATAATATGGTGACATGCCACTCAGCTAGTCAACTCAAAACACCTGCAAAGGTGTCCTGAGCCTTCAAAATGGTCACTCAGTTTGGTTCACTAGG
>NW_018127972.1:2515919-2519655 GCF_001952655.1 Monopterus albus | reverse complement strand
AAAGTTGAGTGGTAGGAAAAAGATGCACAACCAACCAAGAGAACCGCAGCCTTGAGAGGCTTCTCCAGCAAAATTGATTCAAGAATGTGGGTGAACCTCACAAGGAATGGACTGAGGCTGGAGTCAAGGTATCAAGGGCCACCACACACCGCCGTGCCAAGGAATTTGGCTACAGTTGTCGTATTCCTCTTGTCAAGCCACTCCTGAACCACAGACAACATCAGAGGTGTCTTAGCTGGACTAAGGAGAACTGGACCCAGTGCCCTAAGTCACTGCACCCGTTTACCAAAAACTTTTAAAGCACTTTATGCTTCCTTCTGCTGACCAGCTTTTTTGGAGATGCTGATTTCATTTTCCAGCAAGATTTGGCACCTGCCCACACTGCCAAAAGCACCAAAAGTTAGTTAAATGGCCATGGTGTTGGTGTGCATGAATGGCCGGCAAACTCACCAGACCTGAACCCCATAGAGAATCTATGGGGTATTGTCAAGAGGAAAATGAGAAACAAAAAAACACAGATGAGCTGAAGGCCACTGTCAAAAAACCTGGGCTTCCATACCACCTCAGCAGTGCCACAGACTGATCACCTCCATGCCACGCCAAATTGAGGCAGTAATTAAAGCAAAAGGAGCCCCTACCAAGTATTGAGTACATATACAGTAAAGGAACGTACTTTCCAGAAGGCCAACAATTCACTAAAAATGTTTTTTATAGGTCTTATGAGGTATTCTAATTTATTGAGATAGTGAATTGGTGGGTTTTTGTTAAATGTGAGAAAAATCATCACAATTAAAAGACCCAACGACATAAACTACTTCAGTCTGTGTGTACTGAATTTATATAATACACGAATTTCACTATTTGAGTTGAATTATTGAAATAAATGGACTTTTCCCCGATATTCTAATTTATTTAGCTGCACCTGTATAAAGGTGGTAAGATGGTATGGAGAGATAAACATCCAGGCTTCGGTGTGAGAATGAAGCCACATTCAACCTGAACCGCATCATCCATTATTTCGTCAAGTGCTAAAGCTACTTGATCTTCTGGACATTCCACAAAGATATTCACTAACTTTAAATAGTATGATGGGTTCAATAGGATTGAGTTAAAGAGGTTAATGTCTTAGCTCTGAAATACTGCTCTAACACATTACACACCGGAAATGTATGTTTTACTACATCCACACTGCTTTCACTGTTTGTTTGCACTACCATGTGGCTGAAATCAGCCACTGACATATATGTGTGACATTACTTTCCCATAAACAGAAAAGATTTTAGGAAATTTTGAAGTTGATTATTGTGTTCAACAGCTCAGCAAGACTGTGAAAAGAGCAGAGGCAGTAAGGCAAGCAATAATACAAAAAAATTTCTTTTCATGAAAGCACATCTTGAACCCAGTGTAACCCCAGAATTAACATGTGATATATGTCTGAGATGTAAATGCCTTTGGAAAACATGACAATGGGAATACTATCAGATTTACCAACCAAATTTGGTGTGGAGATGTTGCTGACAAGTGTGCCAGCTCCGCCTACCTTTTTACTGTTCCAAGCACCAACAGTGTCAGCCCTATGATTTGGTCTTGGCTTCCTAGATGTTCTCACACGGTAAGTCACAGCAGATCTAGTTTGCATATTAGGGCTGCAAATAACGGTTATTAACTATTATGACCATTATTTTCTCAATAAATTAATAATTCAGTTTATAAAACATTAGAAAACAGCTCTGGCCAAAAGTCAGAGATAAAAATATTCGAAAATGTAGGACTACAAAACTCAACAAAATCCAACATTTGAGAACTTAAATTTGTCAAATTTTGGCATCTATGCTTGCAAAATGACAATTAATTGATTATCATAATAAAATCAAAATAACTGAGATAAAAACATGGCTTATACCTTTGTATTTATACCAGGTATAAATGCAAAGGTCTGTGATCAGATGTTATCATCCAGACATCACAGTTTGATACAAAGGTTAATAGGAGATGGGGATGGGGTCATAAGGTATTTGTGTCTAAACCCTGAAGGTAAAATATGTGACAGGTTGAGGGTGGCCAGAATACTGCTTTAGAGGCACCAGGATGTTCTCCGTGGACACATACAGAGAAAGAAACAGTGAAATCTTAAGGACAGAGGCATGAGTGTTCTTGGCTTGAAATCACAGAGAAGTGGTTCATAATGTGCCCTGTGCAAGAGCAAAGTACAATGTGTCTCTCTCAGTCTCACACTAGGAAGCTTGATACAGGGCTCCAGACTATGACCAATTAGTCACATTGTGCGACTATTTTTTTACCAACAGTGTGACTAAATTCTATAACTAGGGGCAACTTGCAAATATGCCCCATTTTTTTGTTCAGTCATCATCATATATCACAATGCACCAGGAGGCAGTGAGAACTGGTGTGTGTGTGTGTGTGTGTGTGTGTGTGTGTGTGTATGTGTGTGTGTGTGTCTATGGCAAGGCTATGGTCATCATAACAACACAGTCCGGGGATGAATCTGTGCGGGATGTCACCTACCAGTCCTCAAGCAGCCTATTCTCTCTCTGTCTTAGATCTTTGGTGACAATGAAACCAAAGCTTATTCAGACCCACCAATGCCGCTACAGGAATCAGAAGGTGAGCAGGTGTTGAAAAAGGCAAAAATCTACTTTTTCTGATAAGATTGGGTCATGCAGGTGGCTGAGATAGTGCAAAGAAAGGAACACTGTGTACTTTATATGCTGTCAACAGAAAAATAACGGCCAACATGACCCCAAACTTTAAACATGAAACACTCCTGAAGCACAACAACAGCAAGAGGCATAAACTATGCAGGGACAGGTGCAACTGCTGGACTAGCAACACATTTACCAGCAGATTTTTAAGGCAGTAATCTACCGACTGGCCCACAGACAGGCACTGCAATGACAATAAAATTAAAGCTTATCACACTGCCAGCGCAGAGGTGGATCAGTAGTTATACCACAGTGTAAAAATAGGCCGCTCTGTTAAGAGCAAATGTCCTGAACTCAAAACCTTAAGCAGAAAATACACTTAAAAGTACCAAAAATAAAAGTGCAGAATGGCCCATTTCGGAGTAATATACACCGATCAGGCATAACATTATGACCACCTGGGTCAATGCAACACTTCTGACTTAACATTTGTGTTTATGAAGCCCAAATGTTTCAGTTTTTGGTGAGATTGTCAATATATGAAATTCAATACATGTCCATAGTGAAAGGTAGTGTTGTACTGGACTACATTATATTCAGAGGTGTTCCTAATATTCTGACCCTCTTATGTAGGTCATTGAGCAGGACAAAAAAATACAGACACCTCTGAATATAATGTAGTCCAGTACAACACTACCTTTAACTATGACCTCCATAATGAAACACAAATGTGCATACAGATGTACAGGTGGTCATAATGTTATGCCTGATCAATGTACATTACTGAATTATAGTTTTTGATGCTTTAATGTGTGCATCTTTAACACTGCAATCGGCAATGTTGGGGCTCATTTTAATTACTATTATGTATATACTGTTGGGTAGCTTAAGAATTTATTAACTGATTTTTGTTTTACATTAATATAAATCTGCAAAGGAACTAGAAACTCAAGCTACCTGTAGGCTAATAAATGTAGTAGAGCAAAAAGTACAGTATTTGCCTCTGAGATAGAGTAGTAGAAGTATAAAGTAGCTGAATATTTAGTTTGATAACATTTAACTGTACACAACAA
>NW_018127972.1:2509676-2515834 GCF_001952655.1 Monopterus albus | reverse complement strand
CGGGGGGGGGTGGTTTAGATAAGACAGTGGCCATCAAGCAGTAGTTCACTTTGTGACTTTGTCCTTTAAAATGAAACAGTACACTGACATTTCTGTAAATCATCTATTTGTTACAAAAGCATTTATCACTAACACTGTTAGGGAAAAAAATGAACGTGTTATGTTGTGTGTTGATTTAAGTGGTGCATCTAAATTTTGTGCTGGTGCCCCTAAAATTTTCAGTAAGGAGCGACAGTGCTACTAGTGGAAAAAGCTAGTCTGGAGCCCTGTTGATACGTTTGCGTTTAATTATATAAGTGGTCTGTGCCATGCCCATTCCCCCCCCCCCCCCCACACACACACACATATTTAATAGTAAGAGTCCACCAGCAGTCACAAATCCACAATGTGTAAACCACTATATAAGCTATAAGTTAAAGAAAAACACATACAGGTTTCAGTATATTAGAAATACAGACTCAATGATTAGAAAAATAATTATGTGGACTTTGAAACAGAAATTCCTACCTGTGTGTGTGTTTTTTCCCCTTTTCCTTCCTGTTCCACTGCTCTCAGAGGAAATACCCATATCATCACCAAGTGGCAGCGGAAAGCAGATGTAAAACCAAAGACATAACAAAAGACGTTCTGTAAAGGAAGGCAACACCTGGCAAGAGTCACTGATATTACCCTGCACATGCAAGTGGCTTTGATGGTTATGAAGCAACACCAATTTAAACCAAGCCCACCCCTCCTCCCTCGTAGCAACAGTGGTCAGAGCAGCATATAAAAAAGGACGGTGAGTGGACGGGAGTCAGAAAAACATAGGGAGGATATACAGTAAAAGATACCAGGGAGGTTAAGAGGTCATTTATAGCAGTTTGATGGGTCAAAGGCTCTGTGAAAAAGCTCAGTAAGGCAGAGAGCAAGTGTTGGGGGGAATAGTAGTAGTAGTAGTGGCTTTAAAACACAGTTTAAGTTCAAAATTATGGAGTGGGTCAAAGTTAAGAAGGAAAAGGTGAACCGGTAGAGGGAGCCTGCCCACTTTGCCTTACAGGATGGTGCTGGTGGGCATTGTGTGGGTGGGTGGGGTGTTATGTATGGAAATTAAAAGGGTGGGGGCACCTTGACATGACACCCGTTTTTTTGTCTGCTTCCCTGCTCCCTACCCCTCTGCCTCCACTTCCTCCTGGTCAGTCCCCTCACTGCAGCATCAGCTGCTTGAGGTTGTCATGAAGGATGGTGTCCTTGACATCACGGAACACCAGCCGGATGTTCTCAGTGTTGATGGCTGTGGTGAAGTGGTGGTACAGTGGCTTCTGCTGCTGCTTCTGCTGCTGCTGCTGCTGCTCACGGCGCTTTTTGCGAAAGCATTCTACCAGGAAGCGCTGGACATCTGTCAAGCTCGTGGGTTCGCCTGGGAATTCAGGGAAGTAGTCTTTGATGGATACTTGTTTCACCTTCTCCTCCAGCAGGTCCGTCTTGTTCAGGAAAAGGATGATGGAGGCGTTGCTGAAAATCCGGTTGTTGACAATAGTCTCAAAGAGGTTGAGGGACTCAATCAACCGGTTGGTCCGTCGGTCCTCCATCAGCACCTGGAGTTGAATGCAGATGTGATGGGGTTAAAGGTGATTGTGAGGTGTATCTGGAATACAGTACATAAGTTTTGTTATGTACTGTATATAATAAAATTAAAGCTCTGTCAAAATCAGCTTCTTACAATGGTAAAGCTGACTTGTCAAAGCTATTTACCAATGCAGCGACACTTCAAGGATGTTTCTAAAAACTCACAACTTTACCAGCAATTCCACTAGAAGACTCAACAGCAATCAGAGTGCAAGTCTCTGCCAAGTACAACTCAGTTTCCCCATGATGCCATTAAACTTAAAAGCAATATTTCCATGACAGTCTGACCCTCATAATATGCTTGTCCATGAAAACCAACCTCGGCATTTGTAATGATGTTGATATCATTGTTAGTTTGAAAGCTATTAAAAAAAAAAAAAAAACAATAAATTTTAATGGCTGAGAAAGGCCACAAATGCCTAAATAAATGCCCCATGCAGACTGACACAGCAATGTGTACTTACAGTAGGGCTGACCGATAAATTGTATTTTCATCGTCATTGTGATATAAATATGTGCAGTAAACACGTTGCAAAAGACTGCCTGAAACTCAATCAATAAGAAAAATCACATGCCACAGTGTTTCCCATACAACAATTTATTTGTGTGGGGCCACAACAATATCAACAGTGACCATCAGATATTGATTTATAATAGGTTAAATCTTGTTCGAATGTAGTGCCGTGTGTAGCACGTATTCATTCAGGCCCTCTGCACACCACTCCATTTCTCTCTCTCACACAAACACATCTACCATGACAACTGTAAACATGCTGTATATAGCATGGATGTACACCGCCTGCTCTACAAGTGGATTAAGTTAATGCTAGTTCATAAACTCTGGCACAGCAGGCTTGCCCCTCAAGTCTAGAGGAATATCGAAAAACACACCCGGGAGACCTGATCAGTCCGATCAGTGTGATTAGCAATCTAATTAATTCATTTCAAATATTTACTGCCGCTGTTGAAACAGCAAGAGAGGGTCAGGAAGAGATGGCTGAAGAGATGAACTGTAGGAGAGGATGAGGGCAGCAGCCTACATGCTGCTGCTGTGGGAGAGCCAACTAGTGCAGAAGGGATAGGTCGTATGAACAGTACAACAGCACAGAGTTAGCTTACTATAGTGTTACTATATTTAATTTTAAAAATATATGAACGCTACTACTTACTTTACTTTTAAATTGCTGTTTAATTTGTTTATTTCCGCTCCCTATTTTTATTTATGTTGAGCTTAAAAAAAGTATTAAAAAAAACTTTCACTTCTCATAGTTATATAGTATTATTTTATAATAACAGTTAATTGGGTATTCATATATGTTTTGTTCAATAAAAAGGTTTGAAATAATTTATCTAATTTCTTTACTCAGTGTGCATGGGCTATTTAATGTTTGGTTCAATGTTAGCAGTGTACCTATTAAGGCAGAAAGATACTGTATATAAACTGTATAGCTAAAATACACAAATATTTACTTATCACAAGTCATATTTCCATTGCAATACTGAACAGTGTTATCACACTATTTCCTCATATTGTGGAGGCCTAACTTAGTCTGTCATAAATGCACATACAGTGGCAAGAAAAAGTATGTGAACCTTTTGGAATTTCATGGTTTTCTGCATTAATTTGTCATAAAATGTGATCTGATCGTCATTAAGTCGAGTGCTGACGAATATAATGTGGCTATAATAACAAAAAAAATTCAGATCTTTCATGTGAGTGAAGACACTCATTCAACATTCAAAATGGTAGTGGACAAAGTAAGTGAACCCCTGGAATTAATAACTGGTTGACCCCCCACCCCCTTGGCAGCAATAACCTCAACCAGGTGCTTCCTGTAGCTGTGGATCAGAGCTGCACATTGTTCAGGAGGAATTTTAGCCCATTCTTCCTGACAGAACTGCTTTAGCTCCGTCATATTCTTTGGACGTCTCCCGTGTATGGCTCTCTTCAAGTCATTCCATAGCATCTCTACTGGGTTGAGGTCTGGGCTCTGACTTGGCCACTCCAAAAGGCAGATTTTGTTTTTCTGAAGCCATTCTGTTGTGGACCTGCTCCGGTGTTTTGGGTCATTGTCCTGTTGCATCACCCAACTTCTACAGAGTTGCAGCTGACGTACAGACATTCTCACATTATCCTGAAGAAATTTTTGATAGACTTGGGAATTCATCTTCCCCTCAATGATTGCAAGCTGACCAGGCCCTGATGCAGCAAAACAGGCCCAAATCATGATGTTTGCTCCACCATACTTTATGGTTGGGATGATGTTTTCATGATGATATGCAGTGCCCTGTTTACGCCAGATGTAGTGCTGTGTGTTCTTTCCAAATAGTTCAGTCTTAGTTTCATCAGTCCCACAAAACATTTTGCCAATACCGCTGTGGAGTGTCAATGTGCTTTGGAAAACTTCAGGTGTGCAGCAATGTTCTTTTAGTAAGCAGTGGCTTCCTTCATGGTGTCCTGCCATAGATACCCTGCTTGTTCAATGTTTTACGTACTGTAGACTCATGAACATAGATGTTATCCACCTTCAAATCTTTGGCTGTCACTCAAGGTTGTTTCTTTACCTTGTTGATGAGTCTTTGTTGTGCTCTTGGGGTCGTTTTGACTGGGCGCCCACTTCTTGGTAGAGTAGCCACAGTCCCAAAGTGTCTCCATTTGCAGATTGTTTGCCTAACTGTAGACTGGTGAATTCTTAAAGTCTTTGAAATCACTTTTTAACCCTTTCCCACCCTTATGTAAATCAACAATTCTTGATCGTAGATCGTCTGAAAGCTATTTTTAGCGAGGCATGGTTCACATAAACATATTCTTCTTGTGTGGAGCAAACTCAATAGGTTTGAGTGGTTTTTATCTGTCAAAGTAGCTCTAGTTCACACCTCCAAACTCATTTTCTTAACAAGACTCCAGGTATGCTAACACCTGACTCCAATTAGCTTTTTGAGGTCATTAACTCAAGGGTTCACATACTTTTTCCACTAGAAGTTTTTACGGTTGTTCTCAATAAAGACATGAAAGATCAGAATTTTTTTTGTGTTGTTATATTAGGCACATTATATTTGTCAGTACTCTTGACTTAGATGAAGATCAGATCACATTAAAAGTTCTGGCTTTGGTTAATGCTACATGGGTTGTTAAGGAAAAAAAACAATTAGTTCCCAGTTTTATCCCAGTGGCTCCTTAGTTCCTGAAACAATTTGGTGAAAAAGGAACTTTCTTTATATTATGTGTATTTTTAAAGACAGAATGCAAAACATCACTGGGTTTGCATTACATTGTCTCATTGTTGTTCATATGAAACAACACTTCACAAACACACGCCCTTGTGTTATTTAAAGCAGAGATTTCTTAAGATTTGAATGTGGCCAAACACTGATATTCTCATAAGAGAAAACTTTCAGTTGCAGGAAAAACTAGTTCGGGACCCTGCAGGCTGTCTCACTACCATGAGAGGTTTCATTCAAAATAGCTGAGATGATGGTGTTTTTCTAGGTCTGAGATGTTGTGTACTTGAATTTAATAATGCGATTCTCTTATGAAAGCTACTTATTTTAGTTAGCTTATTTCAGTAGAATGCACCACTGTCAACTTTGCCACATTCAGGAATTCCACGCCCAGTATTTGTGTGTCCTCACTGTGTGGTTTCCAGCTGACTCACCTGGTCATATTCAGAGGAGGAAGCGAGGAAGAGGATGGAAGTGACTGAATCAAAGCAATCAAACCAGTGCAGCCTCTGAGAGCGCTGACCGCCTAAGTCCAGCATCTTGAAAGGCACATTTTTAATCTCAAAGCAATACTCGTAGATGCCCTTGGTGGGCTTTCTGGCCAGGAGGATGTCCTGTTGGCTGGGGAGGTAGTCCTGCAACCAGATAATTACAGGTCTTAAATTCTGACAAGTTACAGGCAAGTTATAATTTTTTATGGTACTGTACATATCTTCAAGGAAAATCTTCAGTTTTGTGTTGCCAATATAAGCAGTGCGCACACTTGTCACATTTCACATGCTGCTGTTTTGAGGACATCCCTGCTTAAACACTCCATTCCTGAAATACCAGAAGACATACGCAAGTGTAGAGCTGCAGGAGCACGAGAGAGAGATTTTTGTGTGTGTGTGAGAGTGTCTGTGAGGGGAGCAGAACGGTTTAGTTCCCCTTATGAGTGACATGGCTTTGCCAGTCAAGGCAAATTAAACAGGTTAACCTTTAACTAGATGTGACTGAATATGGCAGCAGTCTGAAGGGGTTAGCATTAATGCCTCTGTTGTGGGTGGCAAAACCTTAAAGGATAAACTTTCAGACCCTTGCCCTATCATGCATCCTCACTCCTCTCTAGGATCATAGACAGTTTTCTTTGAGATCACAATTATTATCTTTGTTAGCAGTTATAATAATGCACAGTACTTTAATATTTACTTGGCTATAATCTATGTGCCTTACATATTTATCCATCCATCCATCCATTTTCCTCCGCTTATGCGGGACCGGGTCGCAGGGGCAGCAGTCTAAGCAAAGATGCCCAGACTTCCCTCTCTCCAGACACTTCCTCCACCCCCTCC
>NW_018127972.1:2465672-2506254 GCF_001952655.1 Monopterus albus | reverse complement strand
GGAGACCCTACCAGGGACATATAGCCCCCGACAACATAGCTCCTAGGATCACTCGGGTACACAAACCCCTCCACCACAATAAGGTGGCGGTTCAAGGAGGGGCTTACATATTTACTCCAGTATAATCCTTTTTGAACACTTCAAAGGCTTGTATTTTACAATATACGGGCACCTTGTTCGGCTAAGGTTCACTCTACTATATTGTACTGAGTAAGAGGAATCATGAATTCTTGAATGTTGATCATTATCCTTTTGACTTTTATTGATAAATGGATTTTGCTTGCTAAATCATATAGTAGTAAACACAGATGATAGTTAAGAAACGTGTTTGCATTTATGATGCATCTTTTTCATTTCATGTTTATGCATATGATTTCATAATAGTATGTCTTAAAAGTCATTCATTTCTTACAGCCTGAACTGAACTGGTTCCATCCTGTTCAAACTCTAAAAGAAAAGCAGATAAAGGCCAGGCAGTGAGTAAATAACACACACAAATCCAAGGGAGAGAAGCGAATACACTGCATGAACTTATCAGCCTACAAGACAAATCATATGATCTTACAACAAATGGTAACTCACTCAACACATGGTATGACTTTCCACTAAGAGCTAAAACAGTCCATGTTATAACCTTACAAGGAGTTTCTCTATGGACGGAGAACTGTCAAAAAATGTCCTTTGTCACCAAACAAGGACTAAACTGAGAACATCTGGGCATGATAGGGTTCATATGCCTGCTCCCTCCCCAGACCTCACCTATACTGAACTGTATAAAACCAGAGGACAAAAGAGGATTGAGACCTCCTTTTTAATTGGGGGCTCACTCCACTCCTATTTTTATTTTTTTATATAATACCGTCCAATGTACACTCATTTGGAAATAATTATTTGTGTTTTGGGAGCGTCTGTCAGGTGCCTCTCTCTTTGTCTCCTCCCTACTCCAAACTGATTTTCTTCTACCAGCTCTGGTAAGAAAAACAAACAAACCCCAGAAAAACAATGAGTGCAACCTCAAAATACATTTTTTAATGGATTTTGTACGTACATTGAGGTTTATGGAAATGAGACTTTATCTCCACTGATTCTTCACCCAGTAAGTTACAGTAAGCTTGTGCTATTAATATTTTCTCATCAAAGCTCAATGTCACTGTTTGTCTCGTCTGCACTTTCAATAAGTTACAAAGTTATGTGTCAGTAATCAGTGTCGTTATAATAGTTTAACATAATATAACTGATCACCAAACAATCATCACAGAGCCAATCTGTGTTGTAATGAAGTTTGAGAAAATGTGAGATGATTTCACATAATGCAACTAACATTAGTAAAATGTAACATTAAGTTATTTGGCTGCTATTAACGCCAACGTGAGTATATGGCACCACTAAGAAGAGGAAACCAGGGGGGACACGCAGCCAAAAATACTGATGCTTTTCTCCAAAACTCCAGAGACAAATGAAGATGAGAAAGAGAAGAGAGGTAGAGAAATGGTAGAAGGGAGAAAGGTGAGAGGGGCGGAGGGGAAGGGGGAACCAGCAGATAAAAGTAAATATAGAACATCTGACTAGGAAGTGAATAAAGAAGCCCAAATATAGCCCATTTTTGCATCATACCACCCATGGTAAATTCCAATTTGTTGCTCTCACATTACATTACAAGCCTACATTTTTGTTATAATTGCGTTAATTATGAAAATAGCACAAGTACATTGTCTTTCATAACTGATATAATCTTGATTTGTAGGAATGTTCTGTTGATATGCTGTCAGCATAAACAGCCAGTTAGAAGAGGAACGTCAGAGGGATTTCAATGAGGCCCCCTGTGAGACATACAGTACAAGAGAGATGCCCTGGATGCCCATATGGGGTGACGTTTACATGGAAATTACCAACCAAAAGTCTTATGCTGTGCATTTTAATGCATGTGCAAAAAAACCTCCATCATCCTTTTGCCACCATGCCTTGAAACTTTTCTTCTGTCTTCTTCAACCACACACCAGGAGGAGAGAGTCCTCCTAAGGGCCTTGCAAGGTTAGCCCCTTCCACCTATGATGGTCAGGTTCATCCAACATTACAGGTTCGCTTCCCTGGTAGAAACCTACCTGGGCCTTGGCCGGCAGCAAAGAGGTACAGGGATTCCTATTAAGTTAGGCTGACCTATAGGGGGTAATCTAAAGGTGACTTACTCGTGCTATTCAGGATAATGTAGCCAAGACTGGTCACTCCCACAAAAAGGGAGTGTATTAAGTCAGCCTGGAGATGATAACGTGCATCCACGAGACTACAATGACACAATATATTGTTTAACCGGTGTCTGCAGCTCATGCGCTGTATACATTAAAAGGGCCTAATTATTACCTCCCCCAAGGGCAGGAGTTGTTTCTGTTGGTGTTTGTTGTTTTGTGTGTTTGTCTGTTAACAACATAACTCAAAAAGTAATGAACAGATTTTAATGAATTTCTTTGGAGAGGCAGGGTATGGCCCATGGAACAATTGATTAGATTTTGGTGATCTGTATCATAATTTGGATACAGGAATATTCATCCATCCATCCATTATCTATACCTGTATGTATATAAGCACCCTTGTGGCCAAAGTGTGTGGCTGCACTTCTGAGCGTTCAAAGCACAAATCCCAGGGTCATTGACAACACCCCGCTGTGCAAGACAGGGACTGAAGGAGCCAAGTGAGGCGACGGCCTACAGCTGGGGAAAGATCTCATCTGGGTGAGAGCCCATTTCTGACATCAGCACCATCACCAAGAAGGCACAGCAGAGGATGTACTTCCTATGCCAGCTCAGGAAGTTCAACCTGCCCTGGGAGCTGCTGAAACAGTTCTACAGAGGAATTACAGAGCTTGTTCTCCATCACTGTCTGGTTTGGTTCAGCAACCGAACAGGACAAGGGTTGCAATGGTATGAGATTTTGGTATGATATGGTCTCAGAAAATATCCCACTTTCATAGTATTACATATTTACTATTATTATTTGCTAGAACGACCCTCAAAGGAATGAAGCCATAGGATTTTTATGCAATTGACTGTGACAGCTGATTGAGCAGGATTCCAACTGAAGAATAAACAGAATCATTATTATTAAAGATGATACAAAAAAAGCATATAACTAAAGCATGTTAGTTTGCATCTTAGCACCAGTAGTAGAGGAAGCATTCACATCCTTTACTTAAATAAAGTGATGCTATCACCATGTAAAAGTACCCTACTATGTCATAAGTAAAAGTCCTGCATTGAAAATGTTTTTGGAACTTCCCCCACCATTACCTATAGTACTGAATTCAGCCTGTTAGCACACTGAGTGCACACTAGAACAAACCAGTGTAGAGACATGACAGAGGAAGGAAGACAACTGATTCACTTCTGTTTTCAACAAACTAGCTATCTGCCTGCTGGGAGTCTGTGGTTGGTGGAGCCTTTGCAGTGTGGGCAGGACTTACCGACTGTCCAAGCTTTTCTAAATTGTCCAGGAAATACTTGACTGATTCCACCTGGGAGAAAGAGAGGAGAAATGTGATTTCATTACAAGAACTGAGAGTTGATTCTCCAATGGCACATGTCACATGGGTCCAATTCCCTTGCAAATTATTTTGGAAGCAAGTTCAATTCATGACCTGCAATTTGTTCAAATGAATTAAAATGCAACCCACACACTGTAGCGCCGCCGAGAGCACTGCAGCTTCTAATCTGCTTTGGAGTATGGAAAAGTGCACTAAATCCATTCACCATTTACCCCATAGTTTTCAATATCCTGCTAGTCTGAAATATAAGTTTTAAAGTGATGTTAGTAACTGCAAGCAAACAGGAAGCCTGGGCTGTCCCTTCGCCACTGAGTATATTTAACCTTACCTGTGAGTTTTAGTCAACAGGATGGCCTTTGTTTGTGCACATGTAGTGGTGTCTGAAATTTCTGAATGTGCGTTCTATGATGGGCTTGGTTTGGAGTACAATCCCTTAATTACAGGCTAAGCTGGGGGCCCTGCCATAATGCTCTCCTCACTCCCCACACACTGATATGCTACCATTACATGCACTTCTATGGGTATCTCTGGCTCTGGAGCTGTGTTTCTTATAAGCAGTCACCAGCCACAATAACCTGCCCAGTGTTTGTTTGTTGCTTGGAATAAGTTGCTCTTTTATTTTGGCTTGGCCTCCTTACATTTTGTTCTAAATCTTTGTTAGAGCTACAGTATTATGCTGCATTTTTAACTCCCTGTGACAGTTTCACTATTGCTCATAAGGAAGGAAGTTTGTTGGGGCGTCTTCTTTGGAGTGCTTGTTATAATTTTTTATTCGTATGTTTTTGTGAACAGCACTTTGGTGCACTGTTTGTTGCTGGCAAAGTGCGTTACAAATAAACTGACAGTGATTGTTTTCTCTATCCACTCATCAGTCTTGGCAGTGATTACGTTTATGTTAACAAGGAAGATTATAATACATCAAAAGATTATTCAGTTATATACAACCCCTCCCCTCCAGAGTGTACTGTTAATGAAATCAAACCAAAGGAGCATTCACATTTTCAGAATAAGAGTGAATGTACATCTCTGTCTCTGTGCTTGGGAAAATCGATTCCATTTGACAATCACCAGATTTTTTTTAAATTTGTTTAGTTGGGGAAACTAATTACTTTGTGAAACACTGCAATATTTACTCATGACTTCTCATAAATGTAATATTATGACTTGATATGGAGCCCTAAAGAAAAAAACCATGCCTCAAATTTAAAAAAATGTGGCTGAAAAATTAAAGCCATCCATCAAAATAAAAAAATGGGATTGTTTACCACTCCTTTTAAAATAAGGTCACCTGAAAAAAGAAAACCATCCATCCATTATCTGCATATACTGTACCAGCTGACACTGGGTGAGAAGCAGTGTAAAACCACTGAGGGAAAAGGAAAGCTTTTCTGTGTATAACAAAAAGAGAGAACTTAGGTTCAGCACAGTTGCAATCAGCTACAAATATCTATCATCAGACAAAATGTCATCTGGATCTGATCCGGATTCTGGATCTGGCAGCCATTTAAAGTTAACATTGAAAACCTCATTTAACACATTTTCTGTCATATCTTGGCCTATAATGAAGATAGAACCCTGAAATGTTCAGGTAAGATGGAACCGATCTGGGTTTGATCCACATCAAGGATTTCAGGACACATTTTGTGTTTTTCTGGATCTCATTTTTCACAAAGGAGCCATTTGCATGAGCAAATGTTGTGCTTTGGCAGAGGTACATACACTTCTGACTGCTCTTGTTTGAGACATGGGTTTCTGCCCAGCGGAGCTTGGCTGTAAAGGTCTCATTGGTAGGTCTATATTTTCTCTGCTAGGCGAGTTAGGAATAAAAGGGCAGAGCCTAAGACATGCAGTTTGAACCTAGGACAGACTGCTGCCTGCTCAACTGAACGGCTCTGGAGGACAAGAAATACATATATGCCACTGGGCAAACATAGGTACATGCAAAACTAGTATAGCAGATTGAACTGTAAGCTAAAATTGAGGCAAACTGGCAAAGGAGGATGGGCTGTTCACAACAGAACACCAGTTAGCGAAAGGGTGGCCACCTAATGACTCTGTAGACTTGCCTTTACTCTCACCCCCCCACACAGAATTTGTATTGGCATTAGTGATAATACAGTTATAGACTGTAGGGTTGTTACTGGTGTATTTTATTTTGAGTGACAATCAAAATAAGTCGGTTGATGGAGTAATTACATGGTGCTGTTAAGTTATCATAATTTTATCTCCTCAGGCTACAGCTGTATTTGGAGCATGCAAAGCCATATAAATCAAACACACCCTCCCAGCATGCCCTTCAGCTTCAAGAAAACAGTTTGTGCGTTAATTCAAAACGTCACAGGCACAAAGGCAATAATGGTGCTCAAAATGAAAGGAGAAGCCAGATCTAGAATACTAAGTTTCAAATAAAAAGAAACTGGATTCTTTTTTTGGTCTGTTCTGCAAAGGTGAGCTAACATTAACTAAAAACAAAAGAGGAAGCCCTGGTTAGCAGCACAGTGGTCCTTCCTTCCCTACCACAGAGCGGTACACTGGCCATGCCACAAGTTCTTGTGATATTAAAATGTGACGATAATTTTTGTCAAGAGAAAAGCTGTCTTGTGATATCAGTACATAACAGAAGTACATTCACGTTGATCCGGCAAAAACGCAACTCCTTGCATACTGCTGTCTTTTAGTTAAACGTTTCAAAGTGCACCTGTATTGTTTTGCATTTTGTGACTTTCTGTCACATAAAATACTTTTTCCAGTCATGTATTTCATCATTGAAGAGTTCTTAAAAATCGACAGCTCATTCTGATGAAAATTTGGCTGTAGCTTGTTGTCTACCTTACTACGGTTGTAAAATTATTGTTTGTAACAATAATTCACTTATGACTTATTGATACAAGAAACTGGCATCGCTCCAATTTCACTGAACTCTCTGCAGTATCTGATGTCGTTGCCTCTGCACCCCTCTGGGCACGCTGTAATTCACATCCTGGGCAGTAGACTACCATATGGAAAAAAGTATACATGTGTACATATTGTCAAAAATCTGTGGGTACTCATTTATAAACATCTGTAAACATTCCCATCCCTAGTCTGGAGTGATACATAATTGTCCACTGTATGGACACTAGTTAATAGTCTTACTCACCAGCTGGAACTCTCTGCGGCGGTCATATGCCTTCTGGATGCCCTGGTCGGCCCACAGGGCGCGGATGGATGGCAGGTAGTGCTGAAAAACTTTGGGCTCCACCATGCCGTGGCCATTAGCCATCGCTGAACGAGTGTCAAATGACATCATGGTCTCACCATGCTGCTGATTGGACAGGTTACCCCATGGGATGTGCAACTTCTCTCGAGCATCCACCAACACTCGAATACCTGAAGAGGTGGAGAAACACATCAGGATTTGGTTCTTGTCCAAACTATTCATTACAACCTTCATTTCCTGGCACAGGGATCACAGAGATACACAAATGAACAAAAGTATGTGCATTCCACTGGACTGGGATCAGGGGAACTCTGTCTTGAATACCATGCACACAAGCCAAATACCAACAATACTTCCAAACCAACCAAAGGCTAAAACTTCTTAATTACAGAGCGGCAATCTTTAAATGCTACAGGTTCAGAACAATTTGAAGCTTCAGGCGCACACACACACACACACACACACACACACACACACACTGCCCTTCCCCAGGAGAAGGCTTCACTTGAAACGTGCAGAGTAAATGAGTGAGCAGAGCACCGCTAAGTTTCACTTTGTTGCCGCTAGCTGTACAGAAAATAGCCACGGCAGTCAGCAAAACCAGACGTCGATGACCAAGAGACAACATTAACATTAGTGTCAAAGCAAAACATTATGTTGGACATCTGCGTCTAGTATGTTGATTTTAGACCAGAGGTTGCACAGCAGGAACATGCTGAATGCGGCTAAGGCAGTGCAGCACAAATTTCTTCTAGCATTAAAAAAGAAAACATAAATTCCTCCTGTCCCTTATAATACAGGGTCATCTGTTTCAATAAATAGAATGCAACTTGCTGTTGTCCCGTATCGATCAATATGGCACAAACACTCTGCCCATAATGGATCAATACGGGATGCATTTGTCAGTCTTAACGCTTAAATTTATTGTGCACGGTGGTGAAAACATTACAATACTAATTAAAGTTAAGCCAAATTAGAAAGGCTGTGAGATCAGAGAGATAAATAAGACAGCCTCTGTCATCATTATGCATGTGGAGCAGCACAGTCAGCTAGCTCTCCCCCTCACCTGTCTCCCTCCTCCACTGTCGGTTCAGTCCCAAAGCCGCTCCACCCAGTTGCCATTCGTACAGTTATTATCGTTAAACACTGAGACAGCAGTAATGACTGTTGCTGACTCACTTTACATAACAATTTTTATCTAGACAGCGCTCAGAGTGCAAACTCCATTTCCCCATAATGCCATAAAGCAATATTCCCATGACAGTCTGACCCTCATAAAGACATGGACAAAACTGTTGGTCCGTTTCCATTAAAGAAAGAGAAACTAACAATGGTCACTAAAATAATGTGAAACTGACAAAAGTAATAATAAATAAAAATTTACTGAAAATTAACTAATGAAAATCAGTCATTGCTTTTGAATTGTGGTTCAACAGAAGCATTTAAAAAAAAACAAGCTTCTATAACGGAAGGGTACCAACAATTTTGTCCACGTCTGTATAGGATAGCTTGACTATGACAACCTACTGCTGCCACTGGGGCTGATGCTGATATCTTTATTAGTCTGAAAGCAATTCAGTTCAATTTTATTTATGTAGCACCAGTTCATAACAACAGTTATCTTAGGGCACTTCCCTAGTAAGGTCTGGACTTTACAGTATTATAGGGAAACCCCAACAAAAGCCCCTTGAACAAGCAATAGACATGACAGATGTTCACTTGCTGGTTTAGGCATAAAATGGGGACTTCGGTAAGTGGACTGTGAGCAAAACAGTGAAGTCAATATTTCTGCAAGTTTGTGTTCTTCTTGTTCAACAGCTGTTTGATAAACTGCTCATACAGTCTCCGTTACTGTTACTATATAGCACTATGGAGTGATCTGTCTCTGCTCTCCCTGTCTGTATATGTGGGTGAGAGAAGCGCAGTCCGTCTCTCCTCTAAACAGAGACTGAGACAGAGAAAAACACAGTGGAAAAACAAATAGGATATTCAATGTCAACCCGTGAGGTTATGCTGGGTAACAGTTAAGGGAAGCACCGGGCGTACTGGTTTGATTTGATTTGATTTATTCTTTCAAGCATGTAAAAACAGTTGACATGTCAAAACACATAATTTTACACATATCCAACAAATGCTAATCCAATATCAATTTGCTTATACCTAGTACATGCTTGAATGGAATAGGAAGAAGTCAGACTTATCCAGTCCTACCCCATGACATCATCTTACAATCATTGGTTTGCAAGCAGTCATATTATGACACTTATACCAAAAACAAACATTTTGAGCCTCATAAACACAGATGTTAAGGTGGAAGTGTTGCTTTTGACTTGCATACAATTGTACAGGTGTAAGTAATAAAGTGGCTGGTCAGTGAACATGTTCATCATATATGAATGCCACTTTCGGCTTCTTCTGTTAGGGGTCGCCACAGCGAATCGTCACACTGACGATTCGCATGTTGACATTTGGCATGTGTTTTATGCCGGATTCCCTTCCTGACTCAAACCCGGGCTGCAGTGGTGAGAGCGCTGCACCCTAGCCACTAGTCTATCAGGGAACCTGAATATGTTCAACGTACACGTTGTTAATATTCACTTGGCTCCCTGTTAATATATACCACCTGCACCCTACTGTAGGATACAGTTCCTCCAAGGGGACCATGGGACACCCCCCTCCCCAAAAATAAAAAAAATGGAAAACTGTCCCCCCAATATTTCTCATGACAAGTCACCAAATGCCTCCTAAAGCTGTAAGAAAATACATGTTCTCTGCTCAAAAGTGTTGAACTGACTCCAAAACATACTACATGCTCACTGCACTCCTACTGCTTCATGTTAGTTTACAATGTCAACCAGCAACAGTGAACATATCAGCTGTGCATGGGGCTGCAACTGGTCGCCATGTGCCAGTGTTTTTGGTCATCCTGTGCCCTGCTTACGCCATGTAGTCCTACAGCATCACCTATGTTTAATGTAAAGTCTGTGTCACTGCATCTGATGTTCCCCCATGGAGATTACACCCTAGTTTGTCCATTGGGATGATCTGAGTTTCGTTCAGGCTGCAGTTGATGCACAATAATTGTGGATATGTGCCAAATATCAAGTTTGATTTGATAGTTATTGACCTGCAGTAAATGTGTATCTGACACCCAGCTGGAAACGCGTTGTATGATCCAAATATTGGAGGTCCTGTTTCAAAAACATGAGCTTATAAACACAATAGGCCTATCGATATGATATGAATGAAAGAATAACTGGGAGAACGTGACTGCTGAAAACTACGAGGTGGGATCGACACGAAGCCTGTTAACACACCGGCCACAACAAGAAGTCAGTCCAATGACAGGCAGCTAGCGGGGGCACACCACGTCCTAATGGTAGGCCTGAGTCAAAATACGGAGAAAGTATCAGCATTTTTGAGTTTTTAAGTCACTATTTTGACATACGGGATCGTCTTCTTTTGGCTTCCACACCTAACTGACCACGAACTGTGTTTGTAGTTATTACATCTTCGAAAAGATAACTTGTTAAATTGCGCTGTTTAATTTATCAGTGTGTCAACTTTCAAAAAGCTTCGCAGACGTCAGTCATGCTGTTGTTGGCGTGTTTTCATCTGAGGACAGGCAAGTTTACGGTAAATATTTTTTAAGGAATACACTGAGTGACATGTTTTCCGTGCTGACGACAAGAGCACCAGGGCAGTGTCCGAGCATTACGTTATGTACAGTATGTGTGACTTGACGTTAGAAAAGCTGAACATTAATAAGCCCAATATCTGAGAAACTCTGAGTAAACACAAACAATGGCTCCACTGCAGCCACCGTTCCCTTCAGCCCAATCATGCAGACAAACACAAATAACATGGGCGTTTCTTAGTCGCTTAACCAGCGACCAACACACAAACGTACCCCAGAAGGTTCGGCTCCGCAGCTAGCATGGCTAATAACTTCCCACTCGATACACTGCGTGTCCCTGAAGCGAACAACACAGAGGTCAACACACGAAACTCACTGGGCGCTCGGGGTAGCCTTACCTTTTATAACATTACTAAAAATCGTGGCTCTAAACTCTTCTTTGGCCTTCTGATCGAAATCCTCTCCATGGATAATGCGCATCTGCTTGAGGAAAGTGGACTTGCCGCTCTCGCCTGCCCCAAGTAATAGGATCTTTACTAACCTTTTCATTTTAGTCTTATCTCGATTAATACACTTATCTATCTCTTTAGATTTCCTTAACTGTTCTGCCTCGCCGCTTGTGAGGACACAGTTAGGGAAGCAAAAAGATAAGACGGAACGTGACGGCAGGAAATCCGCCATCTTTACCACTTCATAGATACAAACAGCGAGTAGGACTGTACTCACCCGCTGTTCCCTGCTGCGTTCACGTGTCGAATGATTCCAGTTTTAATGTAACACAGCCTTCTGAACTTTCAGCAGCTGCAGGAGAACTTTATTTTTAAGCAAAAGACCGTGATTTCTGTAATAAACTAAATTCTGACTATTTAAAATACTAATATATAAATACGACTTTGTCTCCTCTTACATCACTGGAATTTTGATGTGTGATTTATTCATTAAAACATTAAAATATATCATAAAGCATGTGTTCATATATCAAGTCTACAGACAATTTTAGTCAATTGAAATTCAAATGAACCTCGTTTTGTCACACACATTCATGGCTACATGGTTATTTATGTGCACAAAAATTTGGAAAAAAAATCCCATTTTGTGGAAGACATAAAAGGATAAGTGAAATGTAAAGCTCCTTTAAGATGCACAGTGCCTCACCTGGCAAGCAGACAAAAGCAGAAGGTAGTGACAAAATGTGAATCCACTTCAACTAATTGCATTCACATTTCCCATTTTCTCACAGTTCTTGACTCCAACTCAGTCTATTATCTCCAGCCTTCCTTACACTGGTGTCAGAAATGGCAGCCTGCCAGATCGCCTCTACAGCACTGCCAAAATGAGGAAACAGGAGAGCCACTTTTGTGGGGAGCTGGGCCACATCACATGCAACTGCCCAGCACCGGTACCATGGAGCCCAGCACCCCCGGACAGCACATCTACACGCAACCTGCCACAGCTCGGGGTTGGCCACCTGGACCCACCAGATGCTGCACCTTAGTGGACATGAGGTCCACCACCTCCCTGGTGTGCCCGGGGACACTGCTGGGGACAGAAGTGCCAAGACCCTGGAGTTGGAGGGCCACCAAGCACCGCATCACCATGATCACTGGCAAGAGTGCAAAGATGTGAGGAGACAGGATGCTCAAATTGACTGTTGCTGACTGCACTGTTGAGCATCATCAGCCTTGACCTGCTGGTGGAGAGGGGGGCCATGGTAAAAGTGCCTGGGGCTGCACTATGCCTGGGTAGGATGCCATGGCTCTCCACACTGCTATAGGGAATGGATGAGCCCAACTGCCACACTGGATCGGCCGGCTGGAGTGTCACACATTTCACCAGGGCCAGCCAGGGGCTCATCCATACCTACACCTGAGTGTGTACCAAAACCAGGTGAGCTAGAGAGAGGGCTTGTACAAGAAGAGCTACAGAAGGAAGAAGAACTGGTGTGGTCAGCACACCAAGGAATCGGACACTGCCACACGACAGCTTCCCCCGCCAGCAGATGTGGGGACTCCCTCGCAGCCCAGAGGGTGCTGACCCAGCACTCACCTGCTGCCCTGCAGCAGCACCAGGTGGGGGTACCGGCAGACATGGCACTCACAGCGGAAAAGAACACTTTACCCCTGGTGTGCTTGTGTGGGTCTACAGCCCTGGATGGAAGAAGGGCTTGTCCTCAGCCTATTTAGACCTAGTATTTATAATGTAAAATGGAAATAAGGGACTTTATTTGTGAACATGTTTGTTAGGTTTGGGATAGTGTAGATTAGAGAAAGTTCTAGGACGATGACATAAGAAGTTAATTTTGACCCTAGACAAAGTTAATTTCAAGCCCTGACAGACATATAGAACTTTCCCTTTAAATGTTACAATTAACTATCATTTTTAAATGTAAAATGACTATAAATGATTTAATTGTATTTTCTTAAATTAAATAATCAAACTCCCCAGATGTGACACACTCAAGCCTCCATACACAGACATCTAAACTAAAGGTTCTAGCCCTGACACTGGGTCTGTCTCTCTCCTACAGTTGACCAGTGGACAAATCTCTCCCTCCAGTCCTGTCTTTTAATCCCCACACAAGAGGAGAGTGTTCATGTCCACTGCATGCACACATTTTTTCTATCAGCAACAATACATATTATAACTGGAATATTTCCAACCAGGATTTTATTACTATTTTTATTCTTTTTTGACATCTGATTTGTTCTTTATTTGTCTGCAAATATGAAAATTAGAACAGCTCGTCCTGACCGGGGGCAACACTCCAGGCCTCGTATGCACTGCCTCAATAAGGTGGGTGGATAACATCATCATCATTATTTCAACTCTTTATAAATTGTTGATATTTTATCTTCATAAAAATGTTGATTATCCTTAATTTAGCAAGAAATATATTATAGATTATATTTTTTTGTAATATAGTCATATTCACTTATTTAGCTGAAATATTATAAAAATTTAATTCATTAATTAATCAAGTTAAGTTAGATTTTATATTCCAGATGTACACTGATATTTACTGTACATGAAGCATGGATGCTGTGGAGAAAACAAACCACCAACAACAAAAAACATTCACGGTTTTTTCATTTACCCATTTAAAGTGCTCTTATTTGTGATTTTCAGAAAAATCTGTTTGTCTTTTTGTTTAGTTTTGGGTTACATGTAGGATCTAATTAGATTTACACATGAGTGTATTTGCCAGCGGAAGATCAGAGGATTTTTAAAGATCATCTCTAATTCCACCTTTAACCCAAATAGCTTTGTGGCTCTGCTGCCAAAATATAACCTTTTATAGAGTTTAATAGCAAAACCTAATCTTACCTGGTTTGCTTCTTATAATTAAGTCAAAGGACAGAAAGACAGAACAGAATCAATAACAGAGCAAACAGAATGTATTTAATTGTAATGTACAAGGAAGAAGATAAATGGAGAACTGTGTGCCATTAACAAATTAAAATGATTATAGACTATATCCTGTATAATTTACAAAAGAGTACAGATCACCATGTGCTTAAGTCAACACAGCTTCCATACTGAAAAATATGTGCTTGCATTACATTGTTTGGTGTTGCCATTATTTTGTCCATTCTCTGTCTATTTTTTAATGTTTACTGTATGTATTTACATATACAGTATGGCTACTGTAGAAGTCGTTGAGAGTAAGTGCCACAACACTTAAACACAATTGGACATGTCAAGAAGAGATGGGAATCAAACCTCCAATCTAACAACCTACAGCTACAGTCAATACCGCACAGAATCCAAAATTATATAACAGAAGGTTTTCAACAGAACATTATGGTGTGAAGACCTTTCCTGTGAGAAAGCATTTCTAGGATGTATGGTGTTTAGGAAGGGGAAAGAGCTTATTGCTGATGAATTATACAATTATTTCATATACAAGTCATAAGCCATTACTGCCCTGTGACCGCCTGGTGCTGGCAGATGGGGGGGGGGGCAAAGGTTATATCATTATTATTAGTTGGGAGAGCTGATGGATCAATTCTCCCAACTTATGTTAGGAGAGAGCTGGTGGAGTTTCCATAAACGTTTGGCCACATTACTTTTGTTGCTGTCTACTTCTTGAGGCTTTGGGCTACAAACTTGATTCAGAATTTAAAATGTGCACCTTCTTGAAGACATTAGGGCTGTTACTTTTCTTTTTGTTAAAGCTACAATATGTAACTTAAGGTAGCCCTAGTATGATACTCCAAATCAATCCATTCTGCTCTGCACAGCACTCTTTCTCCCTGTTTCACTGTGATCTGCTACAATATGGTACGCTACACCATGCTATGCCCAGCTCTTCAGATTTTTATTGTTATGAAATTACATTACATGAGAATGCAACAAAATGTACTGATCAGGCAAAAATAACTGAAAACCTCTTGTCAGAGACGTCAGTCCTGCTCATAAACCTTTAGAAGCTAATACCTCCGCACTGCTGTCAGTGCTGTTCAATGAGTCTGGGTCACCTCTCCACATTAAGACAAGTTTGGAAACATTACTATAGCAAAAATATTTGGAAATAAGTTACATACTGTAGCTTAACTTTTATATCTTTTGTGTTATTCAACGTTTTGTCATCTTTCAGCTTCTCCATTGGTGTGTATTGCATGAATTCTTCAGAGTCTAACACTAAACTTCAGAGGACTGTAGGGTCTCCCCTTCAACTTTTTTTTAAATCTGTTTTTGTATTTTCTTCAGTAATCTCTTAACTTTAAAATAAAATGTATACATGGGAAAATGTTGAGAATTTTGTCAAGATTCAGGACCTGTAATTCTTTGTATGACAGGATGTAGTTTTTGAGTGATGTAGCTGAAACCACACAGTAACTTTTATATCTCTCATTCAGTCGCATTGTAAGAGGCTTCCAGAAATTCTTACCCGACTCTCAGATGACAGCTGTTTTTAAAGTGCCCATGGCATACTCATTTCCAGTCAATTTAATGTTTAGTCTTGGGTACCTCTAGATTAGCTTTGCACCCCTCATAACTCCAAATAATATGTGATTATTTGAGAATGATAAAACCCAAGAGCCTCTTCCTAAAAACAAGAGGACAGTCCATGGGGTGTTGCCGGGGTTGTGTCCAAATCTGTTTCCCTGTCGTGATGTGTTTCCCCTAACCTGAATCCAAATATTATTCTAACCACAACCACTGAGGGGGGCGTTACATGAATCCAAGTTTTGAACCGGGTAAACACATTTTGACAGTGGGATGTTTTCGACTTTAAGGTTAAGTAAAGAAAGTTCTTACATTCTTAACATGTACCTACACTTTTACTTACACTATTTAAGTCCTGACTCTTGGTAAAAAATCTTTTATATCTATGTCCTGTTTTGTAGGACATATTTCATTGTGGCGATGTTAATTTTGTTTGATAAAAACAATAATATAAATGTTAATTACAGCAAAGGACAAAAGGTTAGCATGTTTATCACATGTATCACATGTAGGTTAACTAGACAAGACAAGTATCTTTAAATAAACACAGAAAAGTACCTTTGGTTTCAATATAGTATTAGTAAAGTTAATTACAACACATTTCCTAAACCTGACACAAATTACCATCAGGCACAAAAAATATTGCAGTGCCACATTATTTTTAATTAAGTGTTGTATGTACCTACACTGATGATGTAAATGAGCACAGCCGCACAGAGGTTAAATTTCAGCCACAGTTCCTCCTGTCGCAACTGTGGTAACTCAGGTGCTGAGAGTGTTTGTATTAAATTCCATTTTCTCCACCTTGATTTTTGCGTCCCTGAACAGGAACACAAAATACATATTGCATGAGACCCAGCACGCAAATTCCTGTGGTGCTGCCTTTTTCTCCACTTCAAAACCCCACTGCCACTCCATAGTAAATATGAACACATGCAGTTTCACTGTTTAGCACCAGAAAATGAGCCACAAAACTTTAGTAAATATCTCACTTAATACCAAAATAGTATTATCAATTGCTCCAGTCCAATCAAGGTGAATGGCAACAACGCCTGTGGTTGTATAAACATTTTGTGAGCCCCTGCTAGTGCTGGGCCTTTGGAATCATCCTCATTTTCCCTCCTCTGTAACACCTATGTCTGTTACTATGATTATTACAGTATGTCGGAACGTTCTTAGCTCCTTGGTTCATATAAATAAACTTTGTTTGCTGTCATTCTGCTTTCAGTTGGAGGCCATTGTGGTGGAGATGCAGGACCCAAAAAGTGGAGTGAGAGGTGTGGAGCAGAAACTCAACATTACTATTATCCCACATGTCATTTCTGGTGAGACTGGCACATATACACATGTACACCTTTGTGCAGCTTTACCCTAACCTGAACCATCACATCTAAATGCCTAACAATACTTATTTGCACACATACTGATCATTGTAATTTGGCTATTATTTGGTGATTGAGCTTTATTTGCTGTAAAGTTAGCTTGTGTTTACAGTTGCAGCGAGACTGCTATAGAATACAAACAGAAAAAGATCAAAATAAATCTCCTAATTTTAGTATTCACACAGTTGTACTGATGACTTTTAAAGCCTCAGTTCTCTTATTTCCAAACTTCTGTGCCCCTGTTTACTGACCTTTAATTTACTAGAATGAAAACAAATGAGGACAGTGCATATACTGTATTGTACAGACATGAAAAGCTCTGTAAATTCAGGTGACAGTAATGACTGAACACTTTGTCACTGTATTTTCAAAGCACAGAGTGTGTGAGGTCACTGACAGGTTGCCTTGACTGTCTAAGCTGCTAACACAGGCTAAATAAGGCAGCCCACAATTGGATGAGATCTGAGCAGTACTTTAATAGCCAAAGTGGCTTTTTAATCTGGTCTAAGAGCAGCAAGGGAGAGGTCATTATGGACACATGAGTCAAACTCAACATGTGAACTTGAGGTGGTTTGAGTATAAGCACCTCCTGTTAAAATAACATCTTACAAAATGATTGATTAGCACAGAAGCTGTGTGATTAATCTAGAACTACCTGTTATTATGTCTTCCCATAGATATTGTAGCTAATGCGAGGGGAATACACTGGGAGTCGCTCTGCTCTTTTCCTGAGAGTCTTTGTTCTGTTAACTTCCTCCTAATGTACCCAGGGTGTGTAGAGTAGTGTGTAGTAAAGAGGGTGTGTGACTCATTGCTAGTAACTAGCTTGGTAGTACCACGTGAAGATGATTTGACTGGCAGAAGACTATGTAATTACCATTCCAAGATATGTTTTTTGATGTCTTCAATCATATGAAAGTTTATTTGCTGTAAACGTAGACTTTCCTCTACACCTTCTCTTGGTCTACATGTATACAGCAGCCTACATGCAGCAGAACCTAAGTGGAGATGTATGCAAATTAACCCTCCTGTGGCGGTGTTCATTTATATCATCAGCGTTGGTAACTATGCAGCTAAATTGAAAAATTGCGGTGCTGCAATATTTTGTGAATCTGACAGTAATTTGCAACAGGTTTAGTAAATATCCCCCTTAGGGTTTGATGGATTTTTACTGGTATAAAACTGATACACATTCATCCAGAGGTGGGAATCTGTTTGATTAATTATTTCTTTGTGTTTCCACGCAGGTAAGGACATCATTGCATGGATTGCTAACAAGATGAAAACCCCTCCAGAAGGTAGGTCTGTAAACTGCAACAATCACTGAAACTTTACTAAAACATGACATTTCCACAGTTACTGACAAAATAAAACCTCAGAAACAACATTCAATAGTTATTTACTGTTTCATTCCATTTATTTCCTCATCGTGTGCTTCCTCCTCTCTGTGTTTCAGAGGCTCTTGCCTTTGGCACCATGTTAGTGTCCTATGGCTACATCTATCCCCTGCATAACCACAAGAAGCTGGTCATGTGCAATGACACCAGCCTTTATCGCTTCCAGGTAAAACTAATGTCATACCCTATAATCACAGGGAAATACGATTTCACTAAAGGTAACTTGCTGACTGTGTTAGAATAGAATGCACCGGACATCAAATGCTGCATAGCTCATTGCTGGTGAAGTCACCAGTGAGCTGTTTTGAACACAGTGAATTAAGAAGAAAGCTTGGGAGTAAACAGTTGTCTAAATAATAGATGGCTAAACATGGTGATGGGGTTTAGTCATCTATGGGATGACTGGTTCCCTGTTAACATCAAGTGTTTATGATTGTTTCATATCTACTTGAGGGAAAATGAAGAAGGCAGCTTTTTGCATTACGTGTGGGCTGTTACCACCTTTTGAACATGTTTTCAGTCCTTACCAAGAGAGCCATCTGAATAAAGGCTTTTTAATGAATTTCAGAAGAATGTCTTGGATTTTTCCTTTTTTCATTTGTCTGGTTTTGGTCCCGTTTCCTCAAAACCACCTTCAGGAAATTTGGAGTGAACTCCCCGAGTTCTCTGGCATCTTCTTTCCTTTTAAAAAATGTGGTATTTTTGCAAACATTTAAGAGGAATGTAAATTCATTAGTATGTGATTGTTTTTCTTCATTTTTTGTTTTTGGCTACTTTTGATTGTTTCTCTGATTCATTTTTATATCATTGTGTTTTTAGGTTTGTATTTGCATTTTCTGTCTGTAACTTTATGCCATTGTCTTGTCAGGGCTCTCTATAAAGATAGATTGTAAAGTCAGTGGGATTACCTGTTTATGTTTACACACTTGAAGAACAACAATAACACAGTTTTCACTCTCAACCTTTTCAGACCCCATACTTCTGGCCTACACAGAAGTGGGTTGCAGAAGACGTTGACTACGGTGGGTACAATACGCTACAGGACGTGGGGTGTTGACTAGAATAGGAAAAATGTGAGCTTCAGTGAGTTTGTACAGTGAAGCTTTCAGGCTGTTAAGTCACAAGTAGGGAGGCACCATACAGTATGTTAGTGATATTTAAGAAACTTTAATTATTGTTATTGTTCTGATAATAGAAATACAGCCAATAAATGTGGCAGACAATTCATAAAATGCTGCAGAGTAGGAATGCCACTTAAACGCAAGTCCTGAGTGATGATTTCACAAGGCATATGATTAAGAAGTGACTTGTTTTTGTTTATTAAAATCCCCAAAATGATTTGGTAAATCTGAAATGGGAAGCATGACTAGGGCTGGGTATCATTCCCAACTTTTTGATACTGGTACCAATACTGATACCATGACTTTGATACCAGTTCCAAACAATACTTTTTTCAATATCAATTTTATAAAATAAGTTTTAACAAATCACATTTTGGTCATTAGTTTTATGTTTCAATTCAGGCATTTTTGTACACTCAAAGCAGTTTCATAAGATAAAAAGTAAAACTATTTACTACAACCGTAAATTCTGTTAACATCAACATCAATAAATGGGCGCTGCACACTGTTGCATTGGCTCACTGACACTGATGAGATGTTCTTCTTTGCAGGCCCAAACAGAATCTGCAGATTTAGTTATTTATTTACTGTCAGTTTTCTGATGTTATTCAGGATCGAAACCTGTAGAGTGATTTCTGTTTTGCTTGAAATATAAAAGAAAATATTCATTTAGCTAATGACAATTATTTTTAAAGCAACTGTAAGCACAAAAAATGCATTAAAGCAACTAAAATAATTTTGAGCAGGGTGAAAGAAATCTCTTTATGTGAACTTTTAAATTTGAGCTTTTTTTCATTGATATTTTAAGACACTCAAAGTGTGAACATTTATTGGAAATTCTACCAGTATAAAATTTAAGGACACATGGCCACTGAAATACAAAGTTCATTCCTTTCGACATCAGCTACTGACCAGCCACCATGTAAAAAGAACAAGGGGGATGGGGGAGTTGTGATAATGGTGTGTATTTTCAGTCTTGTCAGGAAACATTAACATCTTTGTTAGGAGACTTTAACCTGGGTTGTACACAGGCTCTAGAAGTTGGACATGAGAAGTGTCACAGATTATTGTGTAAGGAATGAAATTAGATTCTAGACAGAGATGTGCAACTAGCCAATCAAGGTGTGAAGTAGATGTGAATGTTGGCTCCAATCCTTGGTTTGGAAAATGATAAAAAAAAACATTCCACAACTGTTGAGCACATGCAGGTGGGGGCAAACGTGTTTACATTCTGAGTTTCTACTTTCTTTTCAAAATCTGCAGAAAATGTGTGAAGGAGTCATCAGAACTCTGCAAGCACAGATTTCATCTGGGCCTACGCCTTAAATGTCAGAACTTAGAATCAAATCACATTTTTCAATCCTTGATGGTATTGAAGTAATTCAATCGATGTCATAAAAGTATAGAAGGTCCATACCCAGTACTAAGCATGACTGAAAAGCACTCTTCTGCCCTCCTTTTTCAGGGAGCTAGGACTGATATAAACAGTGCTATGTTAGAAACATATGTTAAATACACATTTTCATAATATGCAGCTGTTTGTCATACTTTTGTAATATATGTGAAACTGGTAACTAATGACTTTGCTTGCTGCAATTGTAGCCATTTACCTGGCAAAGAGGAACATCCGCAAAAAAGGTGTATTAGAACCCTATGAACAGGTATGTGTACAAGAATAGAAAATGTTTGTGTTTTGATTTGTGAATGTACTGTATGTGCATGTGTAACAAATCTACTGCTTTTATTTTATATAATGTACTAATAGTGTTAGAGATGCTTGCTTTATTTGCACATGTGGATTCTGAATGCAGGTAATGTGGCAAAGAGCATTTAGCCCAGAATAGGTTGTAAATCAAAACAGTTGAAAAAATGGTTAAAGAGTCCATGGCATGCTTTTCCTTGTTTTCTCCTTTTGGCTCCACACTTTCCTCTTTCTGTCACTTTGAGAGAAGTATATTTGTCTTTCATCATTACATAGATCCTTGTTCCATAATTTCATTTTTCAGTAGACAATGGAGCACCAGTCCAAGATATCTTTGCTTTCCTGCATGTTTTTTAGTGCACATCTCCTTTTTCTACCATTTTACTGCATAGTTTTCCTGCATAGCTTCTTCTTTAGAACATACCCAAAAGTTGTTTTTAGGCAAATCAATTATTGTCTCTAAAATTTGTAACACAGGCTTTTTGTTCAACTCTGTAAGTGTTCAGTATTTCTTTTTACTGCTTTGTCTGATTCCTTCTATTTAAAAATATGAGAAATGATTTTTTTAAACTTATTATGTATTTATGTTTTAAACAGGCACATTACAACCACCTTCATGAATGGCTGAACTACAAGTGGGACTTCATTGTAATGCAGGCCACTGAACAGTACAAGTATGTGAAACTATTGCAGCTTGGTACTGAACCTTGTTATCTTTTTAAGGGTAGTTTTTGAGGTACATCTTTTTTCCTCTTCAGATCACAGTGAAGGTAAATAAGAAAAGTGAGAATAGGATAGTACTTAGCAAAATGTCCTAGCTTGACAAGCTTGAAAAACAAATTACATAAACACATCCTAAAACCCCTCTCCATTCAAGAATTTAATATTAGTTAATGTTGCTTGACTGATGTTTGAGCTTCACTGTGCAAAATCATTATTCTGCAGAGTTTGTTTTCACAATAATCTGCAAAAGAAGGGAAATCTCTCTGTGCTCATCTTAAATCCTGCTTTAACCCCTGGGATTTACCAGCATAACTCTGTGATACTACAACAGGTTTGGAGTCAATCATGGTCCAGTATAGCAAGGAGTACTTCAAATGTTCAAACACTTGGTGCCATTTTGATCTTATATATATTTTCTCATATACAGTGGCTTTAGACTGTAATCAGACCCTTTCAAATTTTGTACATTTTATGTTTCAGGCTCACCTTAAAATGGATTAAAATTGTATTTATTTATTTATTTGCTCATCAATCTACACACATTACTTTACAATGACAAAATGAAAGGTTTTTTCACTTATTTATTTATTTGCCTGTGTATGTGTTAGGGCTGGTAAAGAGAGGAAGAAGCCGGATCGTGTGGTGTTTGACTGCCAGGAGAGGGCTTATTGGATAGTGAACAGGCCTCCGGTTAGTGTGTGACTGTGTGTGTGTGTGTGTGTGTGTACTCACAGGCCACTTTATTAGGTACACCTATACAGTTGTATGAGATTCATAACAACACTTCCACCTTAACATTTGTGTTTATGAAGCTCAAAATGTTTCAGTTTTTGGTGAAATTGTCGTAAATGTATAAGTTATATGTTTATTATTGAAGTCATAGTTACAGGTGGTTTTGTACTGGACTACATTATATTCAGAAGTGTCTTTATATTTTTGTCCTCCCCAACTGCATACATGAGAGGGTCAGAATATTAGGAACACCTCTGAATACATTTATGATAATTTCACCAAAAACTGAAGCATGTTGAGCTTCATAAACACAGATGTTAAGGTGGAAGTGTTGTTTTGAATTTCATACAATTGTACAGGTGTACCTAATAAATGGGCCCGCAAGTGTATATATAGTGGTAGTGGTGGTCAGAGCTCTTTATAATGTTGTTTATTACATAATCACATTTATCACGAACCTGTTCTGTGTGTGTTCAGCGTCGTACTCACAGTGCTATGGATTGTGGTCCAGACCGTCTTATTGATCCCAATGCAGATGAGGTAACAGGTCAGTAGACACACACATGCACATTCTGGAGAGACTGAGGTCAGCTGGTGTTTTAAGAAACTCACCGGAGCTCAAATTATAGAGTATTACTGCATAGCTCATCTAATCATATGCACTTCCAGAGGAGAACCTTCTGAATCCCTCTAGTAGTGATTTCCTTTCCTTACTACTCTTCCCCTTCCGTTCAAGTTCCTTTTCTTTTCTTTCCCTTTCACTCAGATACCACGTGCAAAACAAATAAAAAAAAGTCAGTTTATAGATTTTAATCATTTTAGAATATTAAGGGTTTTAGTCTTTTATCACAGTAAAGCGAATATCTTTGAGACTTGGACTGCTGGTCGGACAATATGTGATGCTGTGAATGTGAATGCTCACAATCTTGGTGAACTTATACATTTTGTAGCATACAAAAAAAGACCTGAATTTTATCGGGTGCAGAATGTGTAAATAAATAGCACTAAAGTTGCGTTAACACAATCATTGTGTCTTGAATTTTAAAGGTAAATGTTCAGCCTACTCTTCTCTGTATTTATTATTTGGTGCAAAACAAGAATAAATAGTCTGAAGATAATCAGAAGGCACCCTGGAGCATTCTGTTTCATTCATTATGACCTGTCTTTTCTTTTCAAACAGATTTTCTTACACTGATGAAGAGAAAGTAATGTGATACACAACACTCATAGAAATTAATATTCCATGTAGTCTTTCATCAGTCTCTCCAGGAATTATTAAGTGTAAGTCATTAAAAAAAAAAGATTTGAAAGGCTTGGAATTTGTCTCTTTGTTGTTTTTACTCTCACTAGAACACAGGACCATGGCTGGGATTTTAAAATACTTTTTCAGAAGAGAATGTATTGATATGTCTGCAATAATCACAAAAATACTTTGTAAGATGAAGTAACCCCTATCCTGGAAGGACTGTTTAGTAATCTGTTTATTAATTTTACACCTTTCTGTTTGTGCTTCACCAGTAGCTGTTTTCTGTAGATGTAACACTAAAGCACCAGAATGTTCCTCTGTTCTCTATAGTACTAGAAATACTTTTCACACCGATATAAGTTAACTGAATCTAACAAACCAAAAACAAATCTGTTTTTTTTATTGTTTTCTTTCAGAAAATCACCTTTGACCAGTACAGACGCATGGTAAGATATAATATTTTAAAAGACACTAATATGCCAGATTATTTTTAAAGTAGTAGTGAAAATCATTACATTTCTTTTTATCTCACTGTTGACCAGTTGAAGCCAGAAACTGTGGACTTGAATTAATTGTGAGCAGGATAGATGGAAATGGAGAGCTGAAAATCCTTTTTCAAAAGTACAGTTATAATTTTGCAACTGCAAACTTTATTTTGTGTTTTTCTTTCATTGTAGAACATGTTCTATCAACAAGCCATTATGAGGTCAAAGGTCAAATCAAGTGTGTCCCTTGGAGTGTAAGTTCAACTGGTATCTTTTTTTAAAGGGGATACTTTATTTTCCCACATAATTATGACTTGGTATTTATTAATTAAATGCAATCTGTCAAGTAGAAGATTTTTACCCCCTAATCATAAATAAATGATCTCAAAACTATTAAAACTATTTTGTTATTATCACAATAGGATCTTTTGATTATCTGTGATTAGTGATCAGTCTGACTAGACCAGCACTGAGGGTTTTCTTGGTCACATAAGCTCTGTCTCTGCAGACTGGTCAAGTACATCACAACATACAAAAACCATGACCCGTTCCTGGCTCCCTGTCTACCCAGCAACCCCTGGCAAACAGATACCGACACATACTGGACACTCAACATGAGAAGGTGAGGGCTGCCATAATTTTACTTTGTATGGCATCGCCATCAAGGAATTTCAAGGTATTGAATGAAACAGGGGTGTAATGGTACACAAAAATCACAGTTCGGATTATTTCGTTAAGGGGAAAAAATCATAACATTGCTGGTCATTATTGTGACTGCCACAAACAATCACACTGTTGTTATCCTGTCATCTTTTTTTTTTATTTCTGTACATTTTTTTGATGGGCTACTAGTCTCACATACTTACAACTGGAAACATGGTTCCAAGTCTCAATTGTTAAAGTGATTCACATATGCAAACCTAGTGGCAATAGCGCCACCATTTGGCAAGTTACAAAGCTAAAATATGTTTCAGGTGCATCTACTCCCACAAGCATTGCTCATAACTTTCTTCCACCTCTGAAATGTTCAGTAGGGATAGGAGATTGTTAGTTGTAATTGGTTTTTATGATATTTGTAATAGCTGGTTTAATATTATTTTTTAAGGGCAGTGAATGAAAGAGTTCATAAGATCATTAATATTTAAAAACTAAACCACCTAGTGTCATGTTCTGTACTTACTTCCTGTTGGAAGCTCTTATTTTGTTGGGATGTTCTGGGTTTTTCCTGTTTCAGCTTGATCTCAGCTACTGTACTTGCTGCATGGAGTGCTGTCCAGCCATCTCATTTTCTCTGCCCCCAAGAACCAGGTTGCCTGACCTGAACCCTGTCTGTTCCCTAACCTGCATCCAGTTTGCTTTTCTCTCTGCCTGCTTACCACTTACCATCTGCAGTACTCTCCACACATGCTGCAGTTAAATGTTAACACTTCTTACATACAGACTGTACTAATACTGTATGCTTCACATGTGATAAAATCTCCCAACAGCAGCAAATTCAAGAAGCATCTGCAGCAGCTTGCAACAATCACACTGCATTTTCTTCAGGAAATGCCATTTTTAATTAGTATATTCCAGATTGTTTGTACTGTATATCTATAAACGTGTAAAATGGACACGTTTTGAAAGCCACAGGCATGTGTGATCAGTGAGAGTTTCAGTTAGTGACTGAGTTTGTGTTTGTTGTTCAGAGTTGACATTCCTACTAAGATGCGAGTAGAGCGCTGGTCCTTCGGCCTATTTGAATTGCTGACTGACCTGCGAGGCCGAGACGACTTCAAGATCTTCCTCAAGAAAGAGTTCAGCGGTATGTTATCAAACGTCTTTAAATGCATTTCAGTTTAGATCATGTTTGTCTGGCACTGAACCAGAGTATTCTTGAGCTGGTTGAAGGATTGTGTGTGTGTGTGTGTGTGTCCTTACAACTCTCAGCACAAATATTGCCATTACTTTCTCGAAAGTAATGAAGAAAACTGAAGAGGGTTTTTGAGAAAAACCCTCTTCAGTTTTCGGTTGTGGCACATTTGTACAAGTCTCAACTGTTCTCATTTTTTGCAGTGCATAATGGAAAGTTCTTGTGTAATTTATATTTGATTATGCACTCAAAGAAATGTCACATCCCATACTAGATACAGTAGGAGCATATAAAAAAAGCAAAAGGTCAAGTTAAGCTAATGAGCTAAGACAGGTATTAGACCAGTAATACTGGGTCTAAATTGTGATTGTGTTGCAGTATTGCTTTTAAACTCTGAGCAACTAATTCTGTTTTTTTGCACCTCTCATTGTTATAAAAGGCTGTTAGTCAGCCTAGTTAAACCCTCAACTTTCCCTTAATTGCTGAATTGGAAACTGTAAATCAGATACTCAGCATCATAGAGTCATGCTCGTGGCGCTGTGAGGATACACTTTGGCAGAGGAGTGCTTTGAGCTACAGTAAATTCTAATGGCTGCATATTAACATTCTGATGTTTCTCATGTTCACTGGCTTAGTTTAGTCAGTTGGCATGCTGACCTTACTCCAGCAATAAACACTGCTGATGTGAATGTCATTAGTTTTGCAGGTATTTGGTCATACTGTATATGAAAGTAGAGGACACATAACATTTTGACCTGATGATAGCGCTAGACAAAACGTCTGGAACTGAAGAGGGTTTTTGAGAAAAACCCTCTTCAGTTTTCGGTTGTGGCACATTTGTACAAGTCTCAACTGTTCTCATTTTTTGCAGTGCATAATGGAAAGTTCTTGTGTAATTTATATTTGATTATGCACTCAAAGAAATGTCACATCCCATACTAGATACAGTAGGAGCATATAAAAAAAGCAAAAGGTCAAGTTAAGCTAATGAGCTAAGACAGGTATTAGACCAGTAATACTGGGTCTAAATTGTGATTGTGTTGCAGTATTGCTTTTAAACTCTGAGCAACTAATTCTGTTTTTTTGCACCTCTCATTGTTATAAAAGGCTGTTAGTCAGCCTAGTTAAACCCTCAACTTTCCCTTAATTGCTGAATTGGAAACTGTAAATCAGATACTCAGCATCATAGAGTCATGCTCGTGGCGCTGTGAGGATACACTTTGGCAGAGGAGTGCTTTGAGCTACAGTAAATTCTAATGGCTGCATATTAACATTCTGATGTTTCTCATGTTCACTGGCTTAGTTTAGTCAGTTGGCATGCTGACCTTACTCCAGCAATAAACACTGCTGATGTGAATGTCATTAGTTTTGCAGGTATTTGGTCATACTGTATATGAAAGTAGAGGACACATAACATTTTGACCTGATGATAGCGCTAGACAAAACATCTGGGGATCACTAAAGTTATTACAGTTCATCCTGAATGTGACATAAGGTCTGAACCAAATGTAATAACAACTGATCTAATAGTTTTTGAGACATTTTAATAAAAACCATAGATGCCAACCTTATGCTGGTGCTAGAGGTAAAGTCAAGTGATCACCAAAGTTAGGTTTTTGTATGTGTGTGTATCTCAGGGGAGAACTTGGCTTTTTGGGAAGCAGCTGAAGAACTGAAGTGGGGCACTGCATCTTCCATATCAACAAAAGCTGAGAGCATCTTCAAGTAAGACAAATACATTAGAAATTTGGACTATCTGTGTGTACATGCACATGAGTGTACAGTACACATCTTTATTACACTGTGCAGATGAATTTTAGCTGATCTTCACAACTTCAAGGGGCTTTTTAAGGGTTCAAGACAGTTTAGACAGGTAGAATTATTATTAGAATTAGGTTTGGGTTTGGGATATAGTTGTTAAAAACAGAGTAAGGTGCTAGGGAATGCAATATGTATGTGTGCATGCATGTTTGACGCTGTTTTACTTACAGTGCGGGGACAGAAATCAGTTGGCACCTGATGACGATGCAGGTCCCTACCATGGAAATCTCATCACAGCACTATTAAGAGCCTTTAATGATATCCTGCTTCCTGTGTATAATTGTAATGTTGATATTCTTGTGCTGTTAGATGTTTCAGTTCATTTTGATATAGTGGACCATGCTATTTTGTTATGTCATTATGTGGGCATTCAAGGAAATGCTCTCAATTGGTTTGAATCCTGTTTATCCAATAGGAGTTACTCTTTATGTATTGAAGGGTTTGATTCTTCTCCATGTGGAGTACCCCACTGTTTTCAAGAAATATGGTTTATCTTTTCATTACACTGATCATATTCAGATTTACTTGCCTGTGAACTGTTTCACTAAAATCAAACTGTCTGACTGACATTAAATCTTGGTTTTCTCTCAATTTGCTTTATATCCATGAGAGTAGAATGGAATGTTTATTATAGCAGTGGCCCTATATCTGTTAAAGAAAACCAAACCAAACAAAAAATCCCTAGGAATACTGTTTGACAGTTCTCATAAACTGATCAACTCAATGGGTGAGATAAGCTTTTTTTCATTTGAAACTTTTATCAAAAGTGAACCACTTGAAAAGGCCTCCATGCTTTTATTAACCCTAAAATTGATTATTGTAATGCTCTGTATATTGGTATCCATTCAGTACTACTGTCTAGACTGCAGCTAGTACAGAATGCTGCTTGTCTTCTGACAGGTATTCATAAATGGGAGCATATTACTCTGATCATATTACTCAGTGTTAGTCACTGTAAAAGGGATGAAAACAAACTTGTGTTTGCCTGTGTCATTGGCCACTGTCAGATTTCGCTATAGTTAGGCCTTGTGTACAATTTGCTTGTAACTATTAAATGTTTATATTATATATAAACTACAAAAAAATACTAAAAGAACACTTGATTATCACAGTAGATCACCAAGTCAGTTAAACTTCAGGGATATCAATCTGTCCATTTTGGAAGCACAAGTGATGAATGAATCAGTTTCACCTGCTTTGGGGCAAATGAAAAGTGACAACAGGTGCAATGAAGAGGCAAAAGCGAGACAACCCCCAAAAGGGGAATGGGCTTGCATGTGGTGGTGACAAACAAGTACTCTCTCCTTATCCTTTATAACTGATTCTTCTCAGTTTTTTAATTGTGCTCTTTTTCAGATTTTTATGAGACTTGGTTTCTTTTATATTCGTTTATGTGTTTTATCTGCACAAGGTTTTGGTTTATTTTGTGTTTCCATCCATCATTCACAATATTTTAATTTGCCCCAGGACCTGATCAAACTTTATGGAGTACTGCGTCACTGCTGCCCAAACTAATCCCACAAAAAACGTTGAACAAAAGCAAATGTCATGTCTGATTTCTATGTATCAAAACATGTTGGCAGAATGCATACAAGTGTTCCCAGTACAACCACAGCCTTCTTTGACTTTCAGTAGTATAGTATTACATTCATCTGGAACGTCTCTGTCCTCAGGACCTTCCTGGCCCCCGGTGCCCCACGCTGGATCAATATTGATGGTAGGACAATGGGTCTGACAGTGAAAGGCCTAGAACACCCTCACCGCTACGTGCTGGAAGCAGCTCAGACACATGTCTTCATGCTCATGAAAAAGGTGGGTCTGTGTACAGTTGTCAAGTTTTACAGTTTATAATGACTATAATTCACATATTTTTTAATTAATATAATTCATGATTGATTAATAACAATAAGTGATTAATGATTAATTTGAGGATCCAAGATTCTTTGTAGCAGTCACCAGATTAGACATTGTTCTTTTTAAATCAAGGCTGTTATGCACTGCATTACTGTCACTCTTATATGTGACAGAAATTATATATGGACATTTTAATAATTAACACACTTCTGTTTTATGAAGCTGAGATCACCAGCAGTCTCATGTGTTGTCACTGATACAGGACACTTTCTTCCGTTACCTTAAGTCACCAGTGTACAAAGACATCCAGAAGAAGGCACTGAACCCTGCTCCTCATAACTTCAGGTTGGTGGCTAAACTGGTTTATGTTCATCCTTCGGTTCTTTCTGACATTTAAAAGTCACTGCACAAATACATATTAATAACACACAGTATGTTCATTTTTGCATCCCAAAACATGTACAGAAATGCTTCAAAATATATGTATAACTTTTGCTTGTTTCTTCCCAGAAACATATCATTTCTCTCCTGTAGTTGAATATTCCTATATTATTATTATTATATTATTACTAGCTGTATATTAAATAACATACAGCTAGTTCCATGTTATAATAGATTCAAAAAGATTATAATTTAAAGGGACATTACAGCAGATTTTAACAAGGTTACAAAGAATAACTGAGAATAATTAGATGTTGTTTGCCAAAGGGGAACAATTTTGGATCCCAAAAGGAGTTAGGTATTCTTGGAACCAATGCCCCATTTTTTGTTCCTTTATCCAATTGTACAGTGTTTGATAAAAGGAATACAGTTCATGTCATATTATCAGATGAATCACTGAGCACAAAATTAATATTTTCCTAAATATTTATCCTGAGCTGCTCAATCCAGCTACAATAACAAATTAAACCTAAAATCCAATTGTATTGTGTTCCACCACAGTGATCCATTTTTCAGTAACCAAAGGGCACTCCCACCTTCAGGGTATTTTAAATCTATATAAAATTCAACCAGCTGCTTCAAAGATTCAAAGCATACCTGTTGAGAATGTTTACAAGTTGCTCATGGCTTTTAAACCAACGTTCTCTGTTCTAGTTTTGTCCCTGTTGAAACCCACTCTAAAATAGAGTCTCTTTCAAATTCATCTCTTAATTCCCCTAATTCTTCATTTTGGGATAGTTGCTCATTCCTTTCACGTTTTTGATTGCATATATTTCCATACTGTTTATTCTAATTCTTATTGCTCTGCCTTTTATTTTTAATCTCATTGTTATTTTCTATTCCTGTTGCCTTACAACACATTGAGAGCCTCTGTACTGGAGTCAAATTTCTGTATGTTCAGACACACATGGCGATTAAAGATGATTCTGGTTCCGATACACCTTCAAAAAATGCCTAAATATGTCTTCTTGTGAATTAATATTTATTTTAAACAACAGTGTCAATGTTAGCAAAAAGCTGATTATATTTCCTGAGACTGCTTCCCAATAATAGCCATTCAGGGTTTTTAAGATGTAATGCTTTTATGGGTTACTAGTCAAAATGAATCTAACTTTCCAGTTTTTCAGTAGCCCAGCATGCACCTATATGGCCACTACATGTCAGGCCACCTGTGTGCTGACTGACTGGTATTAAGTGGAAGTAAAGCAACGTTTTCTTATCCTCCCATTGCTATAGGCTTTATTTAACTGATTCTTTACAACATCATAGAATGGTTCATTGTCTGATATTGTTGATTTCGCTAACAATAGACTGGCAGATGAATGAAGGAGACAAGCCCCGCTCCCATGCACAGCTGGTATCAGTATCAGCAGATATAGGAGGTGTGGAGGGACAGCGAGTCTGTACAAGAGTTAATACCAGCATTAGCAGAACAAGTTAAATCTATAGATATATACATTTAATTTCTGGTTGTAACTAGTAAGTGTTCGTAAGTTTGGTGGTTTTCTCTGCACATAGCCCCAAACAAATGGACTTGAAGCATAAAAATAAAATAATTGCGATTGTATAATAACCTATTAGTTTGTTACCCAGCCCTATTTCAATCAGTCCACCTGCACTGAAACATTTAGGTCTATACTATACATTAATGCAATCACTGTAAATAAGTGATAAAATATGTATCTGTGAAGCTAATCATTTCTCAAGTTGTGATTGTTTACATTGATGGAACATTCCCGTCATAGTTGTTGATCATAAAGGAGGAAATGGTGAGACAGACAAGACTGCTTTTTGTTAAACTGAATTTACCATGTGAACACTCTACATAGTACATTCCACATGCTGTACTTATATTTTAAAACCTGGACTAATAAATCCAAACATAGCTGTGTAACTTGATATCAGAAAATCAGGTCTGTAGTTTGGCTGAACCAACACCTTAAACATATATAGCTGCACATTTAATAAAATAAGATTTAAACCTAATGAAACCCACTCATAAGAATATTATCCCTCCCGACTATCATTTTGAATTTATCAGTAGTTTTGTTTTTTCCCCTAGTGCTGCCCAACTGGAGCAAAATGCTCAGAACCAAAACCCAGGCATTCATCCCATAATCCTCTGGAAGCAGGAAGAGGAAGAAAAAGTCAAGGCCGCAGCTGCCTCTGCTCCTGTCGATATCAAGGCCGTGATGAGCAAAATAGACAGAAGAAATAGAGATATACAGTAGAAGTGTGTGCTTGTGTTGTACATGTCATGTCAAATGCCAAGTATAAACACTGGAGCCCGCTTTGTGTTATGGGCTACAGAAGGAATTGTATCACACTTCGTTGTTCTATTAGAATATTATAGAATGTGAGAATTGAGTTTTCATGGATACATACTTGATGGTGGAGGCAGAGAGAGAACTAGTGGCCCAAACTTAGCCAAAGTCCCAGATTAGATAGCTTGGGAAAATGACAGTGACTGATTGGGAGTGGGCACACATTTATTAATCTGCTTTATTAAATTTCGATCATAGAGTGCCAGGTCTTCATGTCACTACATTTACAAGTCATACACAAACAGTAGAATATCTACAATAATCATAACCTGGGCCCCTTGTTATGGAGGAGAATAAGTCTAATGGATGTTGATTGGAGAGAAACATGACAACCATCTTATATACAGTACTCAACTAGAACATACCTTGTGGCACTACTCTGTGCTACAGTAGAGCCACATTACTAAACTCTGGCTGTATAACATTCCATCAAGATTGAAATCCTCACCAGTTTTTTAGGAAGTCCTGCAATACACTCAAGTGCTTGCCATAAGTTGGTTATATTCTGTCAAGTCATGTCAAAATACAGTAAGTACAGTGTATCAACAAACCTAAATTCAAATGTAAGTAGTTACTGAGGAATGAATTAAGAGTGACCAGATAATCAAAATGTTGAGTAGCTCCTGAATAACTCACTCAATGATAATAATAATGATAATAGATAGTTATGAATTGCCGGATAGGCTACATATATAAATAAATATTCCCAAAAGTAAAGTGATCCATCCTACTGAGTAGTCCCTCTCTCATTACTTGATTTTCTGACCTGAAGTATAGTGGCAGATCTAGAAAATTTTACAGTGGGTAGCAAAGGGATGGCAAGACGTTGTGGAAGGGTGGCATGATTTGCACATATATTGTTTTATGTCCCAGATATATAATAGACTTCAAACTTATTTTGTTTAATGAAATGCTATGTTACTACACTGGAACTTATATTTAAGTGACAGAGAATAAAATCCTACCTTGAGATCCAGCTGGAATTCTTGTCTCCCTGTCTCTTCATCTTTCCCTGCTTCTGTCCCTCTTTTTGACTGTGTTTTATCCTAATCTACAGTACTCCACACATTTTCTTTTTTATTTCCTCACCCGCTCTGTGCATTTGTCCTGCTATGTCCTGCCCACTCTCTTCTCCTTTTCAATTTCTCTGCATATTCTGTCCATCAAAGTGTTTTCATGTTGAAATATTGAAATTTCTTGATTTCTGATTTGCACTGCAGACCAGTCCAACTACTGTGACCTAGGATAGTCAGGATATGAAACCTCATGATTAAAATACATTACATTGTATGAACATGTAATTAATAAGTTAAAACAAAACTAAAATATTAAAGATTTAACACCAAATGATAGATATTTAATTGTTAGGTCACATGCCAATGTTGTGCCTCTCTATCTCTCCTTGGGCTTTTGGTGGAGCGATTAGGCGTGGCTGGCAGTGGGAAGTATCTACAATAATCATAACCTGGGCCCCTTGTTATGGAGGAGAATAAGTCTAATGGATGTTGATTGGAGAGAAACATGACAACCATCTTATATACAGTACTCAACTAGAACATACCTTGTGGCACTACTCTGTGCTACAGTAGAGCCACATTACTAAACTCTGGCTGTATAACATTCCATCAAGATTGAAATCCTCACCAGTTTTTTAGGAAGTCCTGCAATACACTCAAGTGCTTGCCATAAGTTGGTTATATTCTGTCAAGTCATGTCAAAATACAGTAAGTACAGTGTATCAACAAACCTAAATTCAAATGTAAGTAGTTACTGAGGAATGAATTAAGAGTGACCAGATAATCAAAATGTTGAGTAGCTCCTGAATAACTCACTCAATGATAATAATAATGATAATAGATAGTTATGAATTGCCGGATAGGCTACATATATAAATAAATATTCCCAAAAGTAAAGTGATCCATCCTACTGAGTAGTCCCTCTCTCATTACTTGATTTTCTGACCTGAAGTATAGTGGCAGATCTAGAAAATTTTACAGTGGGTAGCAAAGGGATGGCAAGACGTTGTGGAAGGGTGGCATGATTTGCACATATATTGTTTTATGTCCCAGATATATAATAGACTTCAAACTTATTTTGTTTAATGAAATGCTATGTTACTACACTGGAACTTATATTTAAGTGACAGAGAATAAAATCCTACCTTGAGATCCAGCTGGAATTCTTGTCTCCCTGTCTCTTCATCTTTCCCTGCTTCTGTCCCTCTTTTTGACTGTGTTTTATCCTAATCTACAGTACTCCACACATTTTCTTTTTTATTTCCTCACCCGCTCTGTGCATTTGTCCTGCTATGTCCTGCCCACTCTCTTCTCCTTTTCAATTTCTCTGCATATTCTGTCCATCAAAGTGTTTTCATGTTGAAATATTGAAATTTCTTGATTTCTGATTTGCACTGCAGACCAGTCCAACTACTGTGACCTAGGATAGTCAGGATATGAAACCTCATGATTAAAATACATTACATTGTATGAACATGTAATTAATAAGTTAAAACAAAACTAAAATATTAAAGATTTAACACCAAATGATAGATATTTAATTGTTAGGTCACATGCCAATGTTGTGCCTCTCTATCTCTCCTTGGGCTTTTGGTGGAGCGATTAGGCGTGGCTGGCAGTGGGAAGCCTATGCAGCAATTAACTCCTGGGTATTTAGTCTGGGCTCTTGCTAGTCAGTTTTCATTGTCTGTACAACCTGCTTGCTGGCCGACTTTCTACCTGAAAGTTTCTTCTCTCCTGCAACTTTGTTCTTCCAGAAGTCCTCCTGTTTTCTCCGGGTTTGCCTGGTTCCTATTGGCAACTCTCACTTGTCGCTCTCTCATGCTACACAGCAACGTATCTCTATCAGTAAAATCCATCCATCTGCTTATTCCTGGATAGGGTTGTGGGGCTGCTGGAGCCTATCCCAGCTGACATAGGGCGAGAGGCAGGATACACCCTGGACAGGTCACTAGTCTATCACAGGGCTGACATGTAGACACACAACCACACACCCACTCACCCACTCACCCCAACCAGTCGAGGCAGACAGCTGCCCAACAAGAGCAGGAATCTGTTGGAGGTTTCTTCCATTAAAGAGACTTTTTCTACTGCTGACATGTAGACACACAACCACACACCCACTCACCCACTCACCCCAACCAGTCGAGGCAGACAGCTGCCCAACAAGAGCAGGAATCTGTTGGAGGTTTCTTCCATTAAAGAGACTTTTTCTACTCTACTGTTGCCAAGTGTTTGCTCAAGGGGGATTTGTTGGGTTTTCCTTGTAAGGTCTAGACCTTCCTATGTAATGTGTCCTGAGAGGATTGTTGCTGTGAATTGCTGCTATACAAATAAAACTGAATGGAATTGAATTTAATAAATAAAACTATGCATATTTGTATAAAATCCTGTAATATTCTTTAGCAATAGTTTTCTCTTATAAACAAAGGCACATGTACATACATATTTATGATAGTTGGGTACAACTCAATTACACCGAGCAACCGGGGAGAGAAACTGCTATGTAGTGCTACTTTAAAATCACAGAACAGCCATAACGCACAACGCAAAAATATATTTACTATACATATTTATACAAACTTCAGCAAATGCAAAATACCATCTTGAGCAATACAGGGTTATTTGGCCATGCCGGGCAGCCAGCTGAGTTTGAATAAAGAAAGAGCCGCTGTGTCTTCGTCCTGATCAGTGAGCTGTCTGAACAGACTGCCTGGCTGGAAGACGCCCTCACTGTCTGCTGTGTAGGATGGAGGAGCCTGATGGAGGAAAGAGAACACATCAGGTTTGCTGTGATTTGTGATTTACTGGTTATCTTAAATGGCAAGTGATGACAATATACAGGACCACTATCCACTGACTGTATCTCCTCTTTGCTTGGGTGAGGAAAGGAATCAGGGATGCTTTGTAGTAAGGTCAGAGTGGAGGGATTAGTCAGAACACAGCAGAACAACATTCTTTAATTTACAAATCATCCAACATCAAAACCATTTAGTCAATAAATAAAGCACGCTCACACTGCAAATCCACCAAAGGTAAATCAAGGCACTATATAACCAATAACAATATAATCAGTATACACACACAAATATAACACCGCACTAGTGAACTTGCCTGGGTTTCTCGCACTCAGATATGCTGGGAAAGCAGAGGGTGGAACAGATAATATATGCCCCAAGAGGAACAAAACATTGAAACAAAGAAATGAATATATACTGTGGTTCTCAGTAAATTAGACAACAAAATTATAATGTCCTATACAAACACTCAGACTCAGAGCAGCTTTAGCTACCAAATCCCAGCTCTATTACTCACTATGTGGTGTGGAGCTTCAGAAGTCCTGGAGGCTGACTTGGATTTCAATGAATTCGACATGCTGAGAGGTAGCAACCCAAACCTGCAGAGGTGAGAGAGATTGTTGCATTGAAGTGTATACAGATGTACATAGATATATATATATATATTCAGCATAGTACAATTGTATGAACAATTGCATGTGTATGTGATGATGTGAAGAGTGAAATAATTATTAAATGTTTTGTAAAAGGACATAACTGATTGTTCAAATTGTATGTACAGTATAACACATATATATTTTGTTTTTAGTTATGGTGCTATTTGTTTCTACTATTTGTACTAATGTCATAACGTGGTCCCTAATTATTGATGTTACACAGAGCACCTTAGATTAATTATGAGCTAGTGTTGACCTCTGACCTGATCTGGCTGCTGGCAAGGGGCAGGATGTTGTAAGACTCTTGGGAGTTCACACTGCTGCTCCGTGACATAAACAGCTTCTCAGAGCCTGTGAGAAGTCCGAACAGCACCTGAAACACAATGTCACATCAAAGGATTACCCTAAGTAAATAGGGGAGCCCCATTATATAAGTTTACTGTGACATCTGTACACCACTGGATCATAATGGTATCGTCAGCTCACTGTAGCAACACATCTCAGAGCTAATGTGAAAAGTTCTATATATCCAGACAGTAAACTCTACTTTTGGTTTTGTTTGTGTGTTAAGGGGCTGACAGTACCGAGGTCCTCTGGGACAGGCGGTTGAGGTTGGCATTCATCAGAGGAGTGAACACATCCAGGTCAAAAGGGTCAATGAAGCCCTCCAGCCAATCACAGACCATGTGGAATCTGGAAGACAGCCAGCACAATGTTTAAGGTAGGGCTGGACTATTTGACTATTCGGATATTTGTTTGTTGGGTAGATAATCGCTTTTTTTTAAATTTTAGCATTTCAATATTTAAGACAGCAAGAATTGTCAGTGTGATGATGAAGAGGAAAGAGAGTGCAACTTGGTCTGCTAGTTGTTACTCATGTCTGAAAATGTTGGAGCAGGTCTCCAATAAATCATCCAAACAATCAATAAGTCATGAGCGAAATGTTGTTAAAAGACAAACAAAGGCTCTTTAGCATAGCAAGGCAGACAGGCAATGAGCTATAACCTGATTCTCATCTAAACGAGAGGTTCTGATGGAATAGCACATGTGCAGACGGCTGCTCTGAAAAGAGGAACCACAAAAATATTCAATAGAGGCACGCTGTAATTCGCATCTTGGGTAGTAGACTACCATATAGAAAATATACACATGTACATACTGGCAAAAAATCTGCCAGTACTTACTTTTGAAAATTTGTAAGCATTCCCAGCCCTAGTGCAAATCAAATCCATTTTTCCCCAGAGGTGATTTCTATCATATTTGGTGGATATTATCATGCTGATGTATGTGTACACGTGATCATTTTTCTGGTAAGGCTGTTTTTAATGTGTGGTTAGATGGTTAGACAGCTTTGATTGGCAGTCTGATACATCACTCAACTATTTGGCTGCTGCTTCCCAGTATCTGGTTACAAATCGCCAAAATGGCCACCGGCATATTCGCTCCACTTTTGCATAGTGGAGGGAAGAGGAGGTCATCGTCCATACTTACTGTACAATCAATGGTTCCATGTTGCATGTAATTGGAGTGGCCATGTTTGTTTACACAGAAAGTTTTATGTTCATTTCTGAATGTCAGCAGAAGCCTTCTGTTGTACATTTACAACCAAAAAGTGAACAAGATCTTGAAATATTATTATTATTGCTATTATTACTAAGTACTTGAATCTTTACTTGGCAAGTTCTCAAATGTAAGTGCTTACACTCTGTCCTAAAAAAAGTGGCATTGGTTCCCCAGTTATACGTATGCATGATTGTTAATTATTATTGTTATCATGGTCACAAAAGTGTGTTCACAGACAGCAGAATGCTGACATAATATAAAATGTAAAACCTGACATGAGCAGATTTGTCTAGTGTGTGTCACACTTTGGTGTAGAACCCTCAGGTCTCCTGAAGCAGCCTTTTACCTTGCCAGGTTGGTATTTCAGCTGTGCTGTCAACAAGCCATTTTGACAAATCTGTGATGGGAATTCATACCTAGAGTCTTGATGGAATCGTGAGCTCTTGCCCTCCTCCATTCTGCTGCCGAGTGTGGTATTGAGGTAACGAAGGTCAAACAACATCTGCAAGGCTCTGTTCTGAGTCATGGGGAACACAGACTCCTGGAGGATGATGGAGGAGCAGAGGAACACAAAGCAGAGTTAATCATAAAGCCAACAGTAATTCTAATAAAACCCTTCCTTTGTCATTGCCTTCTGATTTAAGTGTCTGATCTCTTCCTTCATTCTCACTGCTACACTTTCCTTTCCTAGGATGTCTGTGAACAGCTGTCTAAGGTCATTCCACAGTATCTCTGTTGGGCCACGGTCTGGGCTCTGACTGAGTGTTGACCTGCTCTGAGGAGTGAGGATGCAGCCTTTTATGGACAGATGTCCTTTACTGGAAAACAGTCAGTGACTGGGCACTTCGGATGAAGGGTCAAAGGAAAGGGCATCTCCTGTTTATAGATAGGAGTCTCCTTGATTCCTCTCTCCTTTCCTTGCATCTTACATGGGCAGGAATAAGAACCAATGAAGCAAGTGAGAGAAACCTGCAACTAAGGGAACTGGGATGTACCCATTGATTCTATTCTATTTTAATTCTACTTCTATTCTATTTTAGTTTCTTAAATGGTATGGCATTCAATATTAGGTGAGAGAGAAACGGTATTTCAATTTTTCTGTATGTCCTGCACATATAGTGAATTGACAATAAAAAGCTTTGATTCTTGATTCACTTACATTTTGTTCACTGGCTTGAGTTTGAGAACTTACATTGTTGTATAAGATTAATACAGGTTTAGTAGTTTAGCCAACATTGAGATGAAGATTTAGATGGTTGACTGTTCACATGGATTATACTAACTCTTTTATATAGTGACAGAATATATCCGACTGAAACCGTACACCCACATCCACAGCACTAATGATGAATTATCATAAATATCTTGTGTTGCCTGCATTTTCGACTTGTCTCAAATGTTAGCTTTTTTACATCTTGTTTTATTTTCACTGATCTGTGATGACTTTAGTTCATAAACCTATTCGTTCCTAGACTGTAATGTAATTGAATGTAGGATATTATTCATGGCAGTGCAGGTAAATCAGAGATATTTTAGGCAGCAGAGGAAACTTATCAGCTTTTTACAGTTCATGAATTTGAGACTTAACTGGATGTAAAGAAAGAGATGAAAAAGGGCATTACTTTGCATCTTTCATTGTTTAGTGTTTATTTGACAAATGTGTGGCATATTTTGACATAGTTCTCATTCCAATTGCCATTTTTTGTAGTCATGTTTCAGTGATGAATGATAGTAACTCGTCATCATTTTAATTGAATTCAAGGCTGCAGTTGCATGGTTTTCACCTTGTCTGCAACAATGTGTGTGTGTGTGTGTGCGGTTACCCTGCTGTGGGTCTGCTGTGAGAGGCTATGGTAGTGGTGCAGGGCCTGTGCCAGACAGTCCTGCAGCAGCTCCTGCAGAGTGGGCTGGGGCAGGGCGTGACCCCCCACCTTGTTCACCTCAACACACAGCCTGAACAGCAGTGACTGTACAAACCAAGATGGCTGTAGAAAACAGTTTTACATCAGCTTTTTGAACAGAATCAGAAATCATGCTTCTTTATCTCTGTCAAAGGTCACGCTGTGCATCTGACCTGGACTGGAAGACGGATTTTGGATGTGACACTGCTTCCTGACTCTGACTCTTCTTGGATCTCCAGATCCTCCC
>NW_018127972.1:2432373-2465625 GCF_001952655.1 Monopterus albus | reverse complement strand
GCAAACTTATCTAGTAGCACCTGTCACAACACAACACAGCATAATTAGGCAGGTGTAACATAATACACTTACACTTGCACACACATTTACACTACCGCTCACAAGCTTAGGGTCCCCTCCATTTTTTTAAATTTTTGACATGTACGCAGTTTGAGTACATTGAATAACCTTAAATTATACAAAGCTCAGAAGTAAGAGCTAAAATAAATTCTACAGCTGTCCCAACTTTTGCTGACTACTTACAACAACAAATTCTATCTTTACAAAGGCAGTAATGGAAAAGACTGTGACTCCGTCACTCCAAGTTTGGCTGTTGAATTACAATAGTAACAGCTGGAAGAATGGAGTTTACTCCAAACTTTTGAATGGTAGTGTAAACACACACACAAATACAGTTCATACTGCAGAAAATACAGTTTCACAAATATACATCTACATTTCAGAAAGTTTCTGACTTTGGAGAGGGAAGAGGTCCAGATGCGGTAGGCCTCCATGCTGCATTTGAGAAGCTCCTCCTTCAGATCTGCCCACTTGGCCTGGGTCGGGCTGACCTCTATGATGCTCCTGGTTTTGTTCAGCTTTTTGCCCTGCCTGGTAGTTCCCTTGGCTACAGCCTCAGACCCATTCTGTTTTCCCATGATGCAATGCTTCAGGTTGGGACAGAGTTCACCCATAGACTGGCACAACCTGGCCATGAAAAGAACCGAACTGAGTCGAGTCTGGCCAGGCTCCAGTGAGGCTGCAGCTAGTTCGGAGCGGATGGAAGACAGGATCTGGTGTACACAGGCTACACAGGCTTCTCGTAAAACCTCCTCCACTGCTGGCGAGTCCATGAAGCGGTTAAATGAGGATGCAAATGAGCCCTCGGCAGGTCCAGAGGAGGAGACTGTGATTGAGATGGAGTCAGAACCTGCCAAGCACAGTGGGGAAGATAAACATTTATTTCTATTTATTATCTAATGGCAAACTATCCGAGAGCTGTTGGGATGTTTCACTCTGAACCAATGATGTCAACTTGCTGGTTCCACTGTTAGAGGTTCATCTAAGTTGTTAAGATGCATCATTTGTAAACCATAAATGTTTGTACACAATATAGTGCCACTCCATCAAGTCCCACTAGTGATACTGGATGAAAAGGATCATGGGATTTCCAGTTATTAGGATTAATCCTCAGGTGACCCTGAATGAACCAAATTTCCTAGTCCACCACCCCACCCCGCAAGAATTGCAAACTTGTCTGAATGTTGTAGGGGCTAAAGAGTTTAAATCATTGTTTTTGTGGATCAGATACAACTTGGTCACCGTATAGGGTCTGGGATAGGGCTGATAGGACACTTTCCATCAACTGCACCTACCTGTGTCTTGCGAGGGAAGGTAATGCTGGAGGTCATCTAGCCTGGCCTTAAGCTTTGCATCAATGGAAGAGCAGAAGTTCTGAACACGAGGTGTCAAGGCCTGGGTCTTCATGGCCAGGCCACTCCTTTGCTGATGCTGCTGCTGCTCCCGCTGGGTCACTCTGACCCACCCTGCATCACTCAACAGATCCCCTGGAGTCTCCAACCAAAGGAAGGAGGCAACATCTACCTCATAGTGAGTGCCGCAGTCAGAGCCAGAGTTGGTCTCTACAGAGGTATGAATGGTCTGACCCTCAAGATCCCTTACTGTTGAGGTGAGGAGCTGGACGGACCTCATCGAGATGGCTTCAGTTTCTTCTTTGGTGATGGCCTTGGGGAATGGGAGGAAGGCATTAGTACTGAAATATGTGCAATTTTATCAAATCCACATGCAGGTTTGTCACTACAGTGATACTGAACACAACACAGAACTTCAAAATGGCATGAATAGGCCTACATGCCATGTCAGTGGATAGTAGGGGTGTGTAGCACTCCCTCTCACACAATTCAATAATCTACAGTGCAATTCAGAGCTATTTCAATTTGATTAAGCTGATATGGGGCGACTGTGGCTCAGGAGGTAGCATGGGTTGTCTCTTAACCGGAAGGTTGATGGTTCAGTTCCCAGCTTCTCCGGTCCACACATCAAAGTGTCCTTGAACAAGACACTGAATCCCATTTCAACTGATCCAGTTGAAACCAATCAGCTCCCCCTGACCACTGGGAGCAGTATTAGGCAAGTTGCTGCTTGATACACCAGAATGAGAAGAAGGCAGGATTTGTACTTTACTGGAGGTGTTTTTTATTTGGTTTGATTCTTGGGTTTTGAACTGGGGTTTTCAGGCATATTTCTCATTCTTATATTGGTTTTCATTTATGCATCGGTTAATATTTACACCCCTGAATGACAGACTATTTACAGTCTCTGGATTTTTCAAGTTCATCTTGAAACAATATTAATGAGCCCATTATGTACATGAACATTGCTCTTAGTTGTTCTAATTTTTCCTATGCTCCACACTGATGCTGAATGTTTTCACCCGGAACATGACTCTGCTTTAAATAGTACTAGAGCGTATCCTTCCGCCACAGTTTGACAAGGAACTACTAATCAGGGAAATTGAAGGCTTGCTAACATTTTTGTCCATGATTGTATATACTGTCTGTGCATGTCAATACTGGTTTAAGATCAACCTGAAAATTCCAAAACCTATCCTTTAACAAGTTGGATATCCAAGAAGCTAGATAATACCAACCTGCAGACGCTGAAGGAAGAGCTTCTGCAAAAAGTCATCCCAAATAGCTAAGGGATGCTCTAGCAGTTGCTGGCACACAGTGCTCCAGTGCAGACTGATGGCATCTGTGGACAGGAGGTCCCACACAGCGTCTCTGATGGCTGCCAGTCCTTTCAAACTCTTGACATAGACCAAAAGGTTGCCAACACCACAGCAGATGTCCTCCTTACAGCTGAGAAAAAAGGAAACATTGTAGAAGCGTTGACAAGCTATCTATTGAGAATTAAATCAGTGGCAGTTAAAAGATGACTGATTAAAGGTTTAAAGCAATTTCCAATTTCAAAAAGTCAAGAAAGCATTTAGAGACTTCCTTACCAACCTTCACTATGCCAGCTTTAAGATGCGGCTTTGCAAACTGTACCACTGATTCACTGCCTTCTTTTTCAGAGCAGCAACAATATCGAGTGACATATGTAGGAGGCTGCAGGTCGAGGTAATTAACTTGATTAGGAGTAAACCTAAGGTGGCTGCCCTCCATTGTGTTGGTACATGGCACTAACGCAAATCATATTGAAGCCTTTCTTTGAATTTGTTAGCAGAACTGTCAGACTGACATAGTGCAATTTTTCTCAAATGCTCTATGGCCCATTGTTGTAAATTCAAATGTTATTCCAAACTGGTCCAACAAAAGAGGGTTGTGGGGAAATAACCTATTATAAATACTCAGTTTCAATGCTGTATGTCAGGACAAGATCGAGAGTGTAATTAAAACACAACGGTGGATATTTATTAAAGTGGTCACAAATTACCTTCAGGTGTTCCAAATATTGTGCCGCTGCAATTTTTCAATTTCACAGCATATTTACCAACACTGATATCAATCTGTCCGTTTAGAAAGCACAAGTGATTGTGAATCAGTTTCACTTGCTTTGGTGCAAATGGCACCAGTGTCACCGTGATGAAAAGTTAGCCTGGGACAACAGAGTTTTAGCCATGACATATGGACAACTTTCCAGCCCTCCCCATTGTCCTCCAAGACAATGTCATAATTGAGCCAATCTGGGCAATGATTCTATCCGCTTGTTAAGTGTGACGTAATGTTCCAAACAACAGAGCCTGTCACCATCTCCACAACGTCTTTTTTTTAGGCGCTATTGACAGTTAAAAAAAAAAGACGATTCTTTCAAGTCAAATACAGTAGTCAGTGTATCTGTTCTACTTGGTGTCATAATAACCAAACTCTGTTAATAGGTCCCATCAGTGCTTGAAGTGTGGAGAAAAAAGTGCTGGTACTTCCCTTATCCCCCTTATAGCTTGTGCTGCCCCCAAATGGCCTAGTAACAAATAGGCCTATAGGTTTAAATAAAATTTACATAACATAAAAATAATAGTATATGTAGTACATTAATCAGAAATCATGAAAATTATTTTTTGCATAAGAATTTGAGTCTGATTCAGATTCTGCTTCCTGCGTCCTGCCATCCAATTTCCCTGTTGTGCTGCACAAACATAATTGCCAACCAGAATTCTCTGTGCTTCTGTACTTTAATAATCAGACATTTGTGTAAAAATCTGAAAAACCTTTGGAGGGTTGAGGCAGTGGGATGAGAAACAGCAAGTATGAAAAATAAATAAATAATTAAAACTAGCTGCATCCTCACGTGTCAATCCATTGCTGCAAAGTGTCCCGGAGCTGCTCTCTCTGGATTGGCTGAGCCAGGGTGCGAAGGGCAGGCTGGAAATCATAAACAGAGGAAGGCAGGTGTTTGAACCAGCTGCCTGTGCTCGTCTCTTCCTGCAGCACCTTCATGCCTTTAGCTGAGAAGAGAGATAGAGTCATGGAGGAGACATCAGTCAAGGCACAACATTTTTGTTAACTATACCTGGATGAACTCTGACACTGACATCATACATCAGCTTCTGCAAGGACGTGCGTCCACCAACACCTTCTGGACATTCAACACCAACAAGCCCCTTTCCACAGGAAAACTCAAGCAGATTCATCATGCTAAAGAGGAGGCCTACAGAGATCACTGACTAAAGAGATCAGGGTAGCAAAGAGGAGCTACGTACACTGAAAAGTTGAAAAAGTAGTTTTCAGCTGAAGACCCTGCTTCAGTATGGACAGGCCTGCAGAACATCATCGGCCACAGGTCACGTTCCCCCTATGCTGTGGGGAACCATCCCCTTGCAGACCTGACCACCCCCCAGTTAGAAGTGCATAAAGTCCCCTTCTGCTTCAAATGCATCATCCAGGTTCCCAAAAAGCCCTCCATTAGTGAACTGAACAATTACAGACCTGTCGCCCTGACTTTTGTAGTCATGAAGTCCTTTGAGAGACTGGTGTTGACCCATCTGATGGACATTGTAGACCCCCTGCTGGACCATTTGCAGTCTGCCTACTTGGCAAACAGGTCAGTGCATGATGCAGTAAACATGGCTCTGCATTGCATCCTACAACAGCTCAACTCCCCAGCGACCTATTCATGGTTCCTCTTTGTGGGCTTCAGCTCAGTGTTTAACACCATCATTCCAGACATCCTCCACTCTAAACTGGTGCAGCTCTCTGTGCCTGTCCACATTCATCAGTTGATCACCAACTTTGTGACAGACAGGAAACAGCAGGTGGGGCTGGGGAAAACCACATCCAACACAGGCACCCCCCAGGGGTGTGCACTCTCCCCTCTGTTCTTCTCCCATTTAAACCCACAACTGCACCTCAGGGACCCCTCTGTTAAAATCCTGAAGTTCACAGATGACACAATGGTCATTGGACTTATCTGAGATGATGACAGACAGGAGGCTGAACATCTGGCCCAGCGGTGTGGTCACAACAACTTGGAGCAGAACACGCTAAAAACTGGAGATGACGAGCCACCCTACCCTGCCACCCTACCTGGTTCACCGACCAACCAGGACAGGAACAGACTCCAATGGCCAGTTCAGACAGCAGAAAGAATCACTGGTGCCAAACCGCCCTCCATGGAGGACCTGTACACCTCACGGGTCAAGAGGAACACTAAAAAGTTGGCACCACAGATGGCTGCCTCGGCTGAATGCTGTCTCTACTGGAGAGCCTCATTACCAGAGACAAATCCCTTGTGTGTTGAACATACTTGGCCAATAAATCTGATTAAATTACAGTGCCAATAAAGTTGACTGTGAACTATGAGCATGACTTTGGATTTTATTACTTTCTACTTAATGCATTGTATGTAAAACCCATTGAACCCTCAGGACACAACTGCAGCAAAATAATGCACCTCTGCTTCTGAGTGTCACAGACTGTGTGACAGCTGGATAAAGCTAAATTTAGCACAGTTTCTTTGATTCTATCAGGAAGAAACATACATAATATCTGTTGAGAAATAATGGATAAAAAGCACTCTTACTGATCTAGCTTTATAATCATCAGCTGTTTCTTCAGAATCAACTGTTGTCCAGTAATGTCTCCATGTTCATGATTACAGTGCAAAGAGTAAATACCAAGCCCCCAGAAGAAGTGCTGGGCTGTGATGTGATTTTTGCAGCAGTAACAGAGTGACTAACTTGTTGTCAGCATCACAAACGCTCTGAAAATACTTCTGAAGAATGAGCATTTGATTCATTTGGCCCAATAATTCAGTAAGTCTAGTAGAGCTGTGCCAATTCAATCACTTTATCCTGTTCATGTTTGTGGGGAGCCAACGGGAAGACTTGGTTAGGTCACCTATGGTTATGTTAAGTATTAGGGTCATGGTTAAGGTTAGGAAAGTAGTGGTTATGGTTACGTTTAAGATTAGTCTACATGAAATGAATGTAAGTTAATGTAAAGTCCCCACAAGAAATGAAAACACAGCATCTCTGTGTGTGTGATTTGTTCAAAAAAGTATTTTCTCAGAATAGAACTTGAATATGAACAATATTATACATCAATATGAAAAATGCCATTTGAGTAGCCTGTCCATACCTAATATAACTTATCCTGAAAATCATATATGACATCTGTATATGTAGTGTAGTACATGTATTTGCCCAAAGCCTCTTGATAAAGGGAGTGGAAACTGAGCAAAAACAGCCTCAATTTCAATGAGAAAAATATAAGACCACTCCTGTCTAAGGATGTCCCAGCTATTTACCTGCAGTGGTGGTGGAGGTGACATTCTCCAGGATAGAGAAGAGCATGCCACAGCTCAAGGCCCCCTCCCCTGTCCTGGGGCCTTGGTCTGGGTTCTGATAGAAAACAGTGTAGGCCTGGAACAGAGTGGTGACCAGCAGCTCCACCAGGCCACACACCTGGGCCTTTATCCTCACACCTGGATAAAAAAAAACAAAAAACAAAAACAAAAAAAACATTCATTATCTGGTACACATTTCTGGCAGTTCATTTTTGCTTTATTCAGAGTTTACAAACAAGGTTTCCTCCTCGGGTGTTAGAAATGGCAGGATACCATGCTGTGGTTGGTTGAGCAGTTGATGGATGGAGCCTTTCCGAGCCAGCAAAAAGTCAGCCAGCACCTGGCGTGGTGAACTGTCCTCCAGCAACATAACGGACACGAGGGCCTCAGCGACGGCCTGGTCCGACACTGCCCGGCCTCGCAGAAGGGACCTGCTGTCCAGCAGAATGGTGGACCTGCAGGAAGACAGGCTGCCGGGTAACCTATCAATTCACTAACTGGATCATGCAGTAGTTTAGATTTTGAGTTCTGCATTAGATTCACTAGCTTTTAAGGAGTAATTTCACTTTGTGACTCCCCAAAGCAGGGTTTGACATAAGCAATAGCCCATGACCTGGACCCAGTAAAAAAACTGTCAGGCAAGTTGACTGGCCAGTCGCTGGACCATTTGGGCCAATGACACTGTTTCTGACGATCATAGTCACAAGTCAATTCACCTGTAATCAGTGGTGTACTGGGCATCTGATATAGTAACCTTTTTGTGGCTTGTTCAAGTGTTCTTTTAATATGGTGCACCAAGCGGTGTGAGAAATGGCAGGATACCATGCTGTGGTTGGTGGAGCAGTTGATGGATGGAGCCTTTTCGAGCCAGCAAAAAGTCAGCCAGCACCTGGCGTGGTGAACTGTCCTCCAGCAACATAACGGACACGAGGGCCTCAGCGACGGCCTGGTCCGACACTGCCCGGCCTCGCAGAAGGGACCTGCTGTCCAGCAGAATGGTGGACCTGCAGGAAGACAGGCTGCCGGGTAACCTATCAATTCACTAACTGGATCATGCAGTAGTTTAGATTTTGAGTTCTGCATTAGATTCACTAGCTTTTAAGGAGTAATTTCACTTTGTGACTCCCCAAAGCAGGGTTTGACATAAGCAATAGCCCATGACCTGGACCCAGTAAAAAAACTGTCAGGCAAGTTGACTGGCCAGTCGCTGGACCATTTGGGCCAATGACACTGTTTCTGACGATCATAGTCACAAGTCAATTCACCTGTAATCAGTGGTGTACTGGGCATCTGATATAGTAACCTTTTTGTGGCTTGTTCAAGTGTTCTTTTAATATGGTGCACCAAGCAGCGATTTGCTCGGTGGTCAGGATGCCCAGTTGAACTGAGTATCCCCCCCCCAACCATCACCAGAAGCAGATAATAGTGAGCAAACTGCTGCTTGGTGATTGCTGCCTAATCGCCCTACCATCACCAAATGTATTGATTTTTATAGAATTGTCGTGATGTGTATCTATATGTAATAAGTGTTGAATGTTTTAGGGTTTTAAGTTAAGGACTTGGCCAGTTGGAGTGCAGTGCTTAGGTCTTTCAACATGGCTCCGTTGTACCACCAGGTGAAGCCTCGAGTGTCGCCAGTGGTACACATGCCACTAGTTTAGTACATCTATTATGGCTGCCCTCATCCTATCATATAAATTTTATGTTCATGCTTAGGCCCATTGTATCCACGGTGGAGGACAGCAGAGAGGAGAGAGAGCATAAGAGATGCTGACGTATTGAATAAGAAATAATCTCTGGAGTTTTGTGTATTTATTGTGTTGAATACTCTGTTGTGTTTCTTTTCTTTCCTTATTTTTACCTGGGCCAGTAAACCTGCCCAGACACAACTAATAAAACATCCAGTACCTGAAATGCCCAGCGGTGGCTACCTGCCTGACCAGGATGGGGAAGCGGGCCAGGACAGGGCTGTAGTGGCCCCCTGCAGCAGCCTCCAGATGCAGCAGATTATGGAGGTGACAGCATAGCAGATAGAGATGGGTGGCCTGGAGGTACTGGGATGCTTCCATGGCACTCCAGATACGCTCTGGGATCTCCAAAAGGAGCTTTATCTGAGAGGCCACAGTGTAGAACTTCTCCTGCCACTGCCTCTGGCTCTAAAACAGAATGACAGACACATTACATGATGTTAAAACAAACTAAACATAAACTAAAAAAAATATAGATGATGTGTATTGGATTTAGAAAGAGGCAAGTGATAATGTTACAATAAAAACACAATGTAGTGATGTACAGGGAAGTGCATTCCAATCTCTCTTTTACAAAGACATGCCCCCAGTTTTCATTTAAAAGTATTATATTTTACATTCTTTTGCATATAAGCAAAAATTCAGACCCAGCACAACCACTGCTCAGCTCAGTCTGTAAGTCAAGTGACCCACCAGCAGCACTTTATTTGAAGTTTCACATTTCTGCTCTGGCTCATGTAGCTCGCCTCCCACCCAGTGCTGCAGACTTAGCAACTTTCTTGATAGATTTAGTGACTTTAGCAACTTCTTGCAAAAAGGTTTTATTTAAGGATCAATAATCAAAAGAATCCAAGGGACAGTATGTTGAATTGAAAAACACTTTCCAACATGGCCCCACTAGTGACTACTTGTGAGAGAGAGTTAAGCTACTTTCTCTAAAGTTGCATGAGGGTGAAAGGTGAAGTCTTGCCAGACGTTAGTGGTCGCACAGATTAGTCGACTAGTCAATGTCACTACATGGAGTCCATGTTTTTTTTGCATGACATCGACTAGTTGCTGGCCACGTGATGAAGGCACTACCAATAAGGAAGGTGCAGAGAAGAGGGTAGGTGACGAGCCGCCAGAAAACCAGCACCTCTGGGTCAAGTGTGTGGAGATACTTCACTAAGGATGAAGCAAACACTAACCTGCAGAATATGCAAATCTGTCCTTAAATACATCTGCCATGCACAGTCATCCAAAAAGGCGTGTGCTAATGGTAGCAGGAGAGATCAAACCTGCCACTACAGAGCACGTCAATAACTGCTTCACCAAACGCCCTGTGGTGACACCAAATCACAAATTTGCTCATGAACTTCGTTGTGAAAGATATTAGACCTTCGGCAGAAGTGCAGAGAGAAGGTTTTAGGGAACCGCTGCATTTTTGGAACCTGACTACAGTGTGCCATCTTACACCACGCTCTAGAATACAACTGCACACCAGTAAGGCATACTGCATGAGAGCACTGCAAAGGAAATAAAAGGTAACTGTCTCTAACCACCGACCTGTGGACATCCTCTACCATGGAGCCTTACATTACCATAACTGCTCATTACATTATGACTGGACTCGAGTCTCAGGTCCGAGTCTCTTGCCGCACTGGTGATTGGTGCGCAATGCATTCCTGTTCGATTTCTGTCCAACGTGACTGGGCAGAATATCGATATAATTCCAAACAAGCTGTAGGATGGCATAATACCATTTATATCGATATTAACTAACCTGTTTTTCCTCTGTATTTCCATCTCACCTCGCTTAATGTTTCACCTGCTCCCCCTCTCGGCTCAGCTGCTCTTTGCTTCGTGCATCCAGGAGCTCAGCACTGCTCTCTGAGTCAGTCGCACCTGTGTGCCCAAATAATTTTTCACATTCGCACACTCCGATTCTTACTCGCATATGCCAGTGAAATGCTCACACCGTAGAGCCCTGTGTGTATCCTATCACCTGTCTTGTTTGCCTTGTGTATAGACATGTGCAGGAGTAATTCTGTGACGCGTCACATTGTCAGATTTGCAGATGACTCTGAGGGAAAAGATGCTGATCACGGCTCTGTAAGTGGCTGCCCGCAGCTAGAACCAGCCCCCACTAGATCTGTCCTGACTGTAGCCACTTTAAAAGTTAATACTGTTTTTCCCCCACTGCTTTTAATTAATGCATCTTAATTCCACCCAATTTTGCCCAATGACCATTTGACGTCATTGTGCTGTTTAGCAGACCATATAGACACTGATGTTTCAAATTTTCTGGAAGAAAGGATGTCTCTGGTGTAAACTGGAGGTTAGTCTTGGGAAGACTGAAAGGGCTACAAGTATAATGAGAACAGTGAGAATCTAGAGTCTGCCACAGCCATCCTAAAAGTAATAGGAACTGACACTTGCATGTTGCTTTTAATTGTTGCTTATTGCCTTAATCGAATTTACAATCTAATGTTGTATCTATATATGCATTTTAATGCTTCATCTGTGTGCATTGCACTTTGAATTGCCTTTGTATATGAAAATGTGCTCTCTAAATAAACTTGTCTTGCCTTGTCAACCTTGGAAATCAGTGTGTCCAAAACCAAAGAGATGGCGGTCTGTACAGATATATAAATAAGCTGATTTTTGAGTCACCTGGTGATCTGTAAAAGGGCACACCAGCCTATGTACTTTTATATGAAATTAAGTACCTTTAATGTTAATGACACCCTTATGATAATGTTTTATTCTTGTTGAATCCATCCTTGTGCTTGTTTTTATCTGCTGGCTTTGGACATTGACTCATAAAAATTGGAACAGAGTGTAAAGTATAGTTAAAGCCTGCAGGTATAGACCTGACAGACCCCTGTGAACTGTACAGGACTAGGACTAGGACCTTGGGGAAAGATCAATCAATTCTGGCTGATTTTAGCCATCCTTTTTTTTTTAAAAGAGCTTCTGCTGCTAACTACCAACATGTAGGACAAAAATATAACTTTCACCCAGCTGCTATTGGCTTTTTAAATACTTAATGCTGTTAATACCAGTGGCTCTAACTACATACGAGTGGCAGATGTTTTTTAAATATGTTATTTATTTGTTGTTTAATGTGATTGTGGTGTGATTGCTACTGGGTGTACAACAATTTGCCCGTCAGGAATAATCAAGTTGTCTGAATCTGAGATGTGAGGATTCTTAAAATAACATCATGACAATCTAAATATCTGAGTGATCAACAACAAAAAAGGGTCATGATAATATTATGAATTTATGTATATTCACATCAAATCACCCCTGGTCAGCTATTATACAGCAGCAAACTAATATTACGACTGCTTTACATTTAACTTTTCCATGCACGATACTTGAGAAGCCTAATACGAGATTAACACAGAGAAGCATTTTATCACTCTCCCTGTCAAACAGAAGAACATCATTTAAAAAAAGAACTACTAGAGCCTGAGAACAAGCTGAAAAAACTGGTTTGGTGACATTTTATTAAGTCGGGATTGGATCTGACGGTAGGTGAGTGCTTCTGTGACTTCTTTTACAGACTGTGAGAGCTGGCTGAAAGCACCTGCATCCCTTCTGGGTTTGTGAGCTTGTTCTGCCACATTTCGCTACCTACCAGTCAGGGTTAGGGTGAAGTGGTTAAGTATTAGGGTGAGGGATGGCAGTGGGGTTAGTCAGTCCATAGACTGTTACTGAGGTAGCAAAACCTGGCAGGAAACACTGGTTTTGGCTCCGAGGAGGCGTGGTAGTAAACGCTACAGCCTACACTTTCAAAAAGTTGGATACTGACAGATATATGCTCTGTCCAGCACGCGGTATTGATCAGCGATTCGGGAAGCTGGTTTTCCGAATACGTCCGTGCTCAACAAGGACTTAACACTGCCTTAACACTACAACATACGTAGTTAGACCTAAATAAGACGTTCACCTCTTGTGCGCAGCTGGGAACTCTGGCTTTGGTTTCTTTCAGCCTGTGACAGTACTGGTGCATCTCCTGGATCGACTGGACGACGCTTTCTGAGCACTGCCTCATCTCCCCGATTGTGTCGGCGGCGTCGATTAGGTCCCGGTAGCGCTCCCCCACCATCTGCCGCAGCTCCTCTTTCTTCTGCTCGATCTCCCCGCGGACTTTGCGCTCGATTAGGCGGATCTCCTCGGTGTTGTACCGCTCGAAGAGGACCTCCGGGTTCTTAATCTCCGAAACCCGGAGAGACAACGCAGAATCCACGGCCATTGCGCTTCAGTTACTGCAGGAATCCCAACCCGGAAGAGCAGAAGATGTACACTTCCTGTTTACCTTGCTGCCTACACGTAGGCAGAAATGGACGTATTTGATTACGACAGCAGAATACGGCGCCGCCAGTTGCCGTTTGCGGTACTGTAGCTAAAAGTCTCCCTGTTCCAAAAAAGCGTTAAGGTTCGTTTAATGCCTATACAAAAATAAGATACCGGTACATGGTAATATATATTAAACAATGGACTATACATGCTTACACATATAAATGGATAAATAATTAGTTAAAATATATTTTCATATAGATATAAATATATCTATGTGAAAATATGTAAATATGGGTGGTAGTATTTGTTTTGACCATATTTAATAACATTTATGTAGGTATATGTATATTTGATATAAGAATATACCACTCATATATTAAAGATAAAAATATATTTTTGACATGTAATTTTAATATGTTCACGCCTTGTATGTATGTATAAGAATGTGGTTATACATCCCTTCATGTGGGTATGCAAAAAGCAAAATGCGACAAAATTGCAGGAAAACAGAGTTGTTATTTCCAGCACAGTTGGACAGTATAAGAGACAGTGATATAACTCTTATGTTTAAAACTCTTTCGGCACTGTATTGAACTGTTATGATACAGTAGTGTCTTTAAATAGTTTTCCACCTCTTTTATATACAATAAACTAATAAAAATGTCAATATAATGCAGCACAATACTGCAACGTAGCCTGAAAAATACCAAAGAATGAAAAGCTCTCTTGCACATGAAAAATATTACATTATTACGTTTGAAATACATTTTACTTGTGTAATTATAATGTACAGTATAGAGACCGTCAGTTAATCTCTACTCCTAGGAGAAAAGGGCTGCAAAGTATGCATAAGAAAAAAGTCAACATTGTCTTTTTGCCACAATATTAGTTCATGCAGTTGTTAAAATATGCCACATACATTCAACATACATAAATGCAGTGGTGTCAGAAAATATTTTTATCCCTTCACTCCTTGCATTTTCCAAGGGCAGTTTTTTCAGTTTCAGTATGAATTAACAGCAGTAAAATGTGCATAAAATGTAGAAGAGGTAATCCTATCTGAAGTGACTGCAGCCTATATACTGTAAATTCTGCTAAATCAATAACTTGGCCACAGCTATTGAGAAAAAATGTAATATTAAGCTTTAGATCTATTAATTTCCTTTGTTTTAAAGGCATGCAGTATATGAAGAAGGCAGGCTATGAAAACTTACAGGAATAGATTTAGAGCCAGGTACACTTTTCAAATAGCTCAAAAATTGTGCTCTTTGTTAAAATTTTCACATTAATAACCCTATATTTAAAAAACAGCCTCTTGCAATAAATCTCAGTGAAATGCACACTGTGTGGTTGTAAAAGTGAAGCTCCTCTTTGTCTGCCCTTAATATGAGCCGCTCCACATCAAATTATTTCCTTCTGACTGAAATGGTACTGTTTGATTAGGAATGGTTTAGGATGCCCTAAAAGGTTCTTTACAGTATTGGTACCATTTGTTTTCTTTAAAGTCATGTCTTATTATAATTACTCTAATGCCAGTGAGTCACCTCTGGCTCCAAGACCCTTTCAATTTGTGAAGTTATTGTGTTTACATTAAATAAACCTGAGAACTAACCTGCTCCCAAGTAGCTTTGAGATTACGGATATGTTGCCATGCCAATAAGTCCTGCAAGACTTTCAAAGATCCAGCAGTTCCAGGATAATATGAAATTTTCAACAAAGTTATCAGGTGAGCTTGCTTTGGTGGATTCTGCGACTATCTTTACCCGCCTAGCTCCAAAAAAGTTTACCTGAACCGATAAATAGGCTTCATGTCACAGTTATATGCCATGCAGTGATATGCCAGCTACTATGCAAGTAGTGTAGACAGCTGGATTTATTAAGATTGCACCCCGTCAGTTGCGTGACATACATGCCTCAAAATGAGTAATACAGGACTGTATGACAATCGGAAATGGATCAGCTTTATTCTATCTGATGTCTATCTTGTGAAAAATCCCTGGATCAGCATTGATACTGATAGTATCAGATCAGGGCATCGATACTTTTACGTATTTATTCACTAGCAGTTATACTAATATAGACAGTAGAAACTATGATACTGTAAAGTCTAGACCTTACTATGTAAAGTGCCTTTAGATACCTTTTTGTTTTCATTAGTGCTATATGAACAAAACCGAATTGAACTGAATTAAGGATCTGAATTAATTCAATTGAATTAAGGAGTTTCCTCTGGAGGAGGGTATTGTTATTAGCTACATGAGACATCATATAGTCAGAGTTTCTAATCCAGTATCACAAATCATGAAATTATCATAATAAAAAGTAGAAAGAGAACAGTGAAACAAAAAACTGGGATTCAGCATCAACTACTGAAGAACTTAAAGCTGGTCATAATAAAAACCTTAATAATTACTTTATAATACTAAATAAAAATTGCTCTTGTTACTGCTGTCTGCACATCCACAAGCTTCCACGGGGGCTTATTTAGATGTACATTAAGTAGACTGTAATTATGCTTGCACATAATAGTTTTGGTCATAGGTCAACATCTGTACAGCGCCATACTTTACACATTATTACTGTTGAGTTGTCTGAGCCCGGCCACCCTTACAAAATTTCTAAGTTTGCGCCCCTGGACGTGAGTGTTTCGGTGACTGTCTGTACAGATTGTGAAGGTTGGTGGAAAGCTCCCAGACCATCTTGACTGAAAGTTTGTGTCAACGCCCCGCGCTGCTGCCGCTGCCCGCTCCCTGCGCTTTCCAGGTGTGACGCAGCGCATTTCATACCAGCCTCAGTTGCGTCAGGTACCTTCGTACCCGGAAGGCGAAACACTAAAAAAAGCGACTCCATTTTCAGGTAGGCACCTGCTGTTTTGAATAACGTCAAATATACACATTGCATACTTTAGAACGAGTAAGCTACTGTTTGATTTATTGTAAAATGTTACCTGTTGTGTCACATTTGTCCCACTCCGCACAAAGTCGTCATTTCAACGTCTTTTAAACAACTTTGGTTAACGATGAAAAGACGGCTATAATATAATCAAAAAATCTAAAACTAACAGACGTCTTTTTGTGGACATTAAAAAGCTGACTATAGGCTTATTGATTGATTGATTGATTGACCGTTACTTAGCCAACCTTTTGAACACAATGTGACAATAAAAAACTATAGTAATAACAGTAAATTATGACACAAGGATGAATACGTAGTTAATTAAATAAATGGGCAATAAATGACAGATAGGAAGAAGGCTACCTATTCTTTTTAAGTAAAAAATAAATGCAAAACTACTACATTATAAATATCCCTGCATTCACACTCATGATCAAGTATTAATATGCACCAAGAATCATCCAAAATAAAAGTATTCATGTATCCAGTAAAATGCACCTTAATTGATATTATGACTGTAAATAGTGATGTCTCAAGCCTTCAGCAGCATTTCAATGTTGTAGCTCCTCTGGGTGGAGCTTGTTTTGGTCCTAGGGGTCAGGCCCCAGGATAAATCTGAGGAGTCATAAGATGATTCATGGAAGAGGAAAAAAGACATTCACAAGCCACATACAAAAATGTTTTTAGTTTTCAGACTTTAATCTTTAATAAATTTAGCCAATTTCTCTTTGGTGTCACTGCTAATAATGCTTGGACATCCAGGAAACCTGGCAAGGTGCCCCAGCTAAATGCTTTTTTGTAAGGGCCCACAGGACAAAAGTGGTAACAACTTGGTTAATCTTTAACAATTTCAAGCTTGTTTGCTTTTTTAATGGAAATCATTAGTCAGCATTTAGTAAATATAGACACCAAGTTGTCAATTTATTAGATGCACTTTTCAGTCTAACCCAACAGTCTTGAAATAAATCCTTCTCCATGAAGGAAATAAGTTTTAGCTGGAACTGTTTTAGAGAGGTATTGATTTAAGTGTATGGTCACTTTGGAAGATATAGTTTGTGCTGCTGTTGAACTGTATTATGTTATACAGATGGATGCTTCTGTTATTTTGTCCACCCTATTTTTTTTTTTATCAACGAGGCATATAATGAAGTATAAGTACAAACTAGAGCTTCCAAAATGACAGCTTGCTTTAATTTGATAGTGATACCATAATGTTATGATCACAGAACGATGCCCTCTGTAATCATAATGTTATAGTGTTGTGTTCAGAAATCAGAAGCACCCTTCATTATCATAATTTGTATAGCAAATAAGGAGTTTATTTAGCTTTGGTGCTAATATAGACCTCAGAGAGGGAGAGAGAGAGAGAGAGAGAGAGAGGAAAGACAGATAGAAAGGCCAAAGGACAAGGAGGAAGACAAAAGGAGTAAACAGGTAAGAATGTGCACTATCAGCTCAAAGAGCACATCCTTCTGATCTGAGCAATGTTTAAACCAGTTCCCACTGCATGAACAGTGATCTTTATTTAGTTAAGGTGTTGTCACTTAGTGGTTGTCTTTATTGAACACACCTATGGAACACTAGGCTTCTGATGTCACTAAATGTCAACTGGAGTCAGGTGTTAGCAAACCTGGAGTCCGATCAATAAAACCAGAATGGAGGTGTGGTTTAGAACAACCTTGACTCAAACAGTGTCAGTGTCATATTCACAAGCAGGATCAGCTGATGTGAGCTGTCTTGCAAATAAGAGATCTCAGAAGACCTACAGTCAAGACTTGTTGATTTGCTTATAGCTGGAAAGGGTTCCAGAGTCATCTCAAAGACTTCAGATATTCATCAGTCCACACATAAACATATCATCTATAAATGGAGATGAGGTTTGCCAAAGACTATCCTGGCACTCCACAACACTACCCAGGGTTCTAGACCAACATTTCATACTGGTGGCACAGGTGCCACCAAGTCTCACAGATGGTGGCACCACCTCTCTTTTACAATGTAATGCAAAATAATCTGTATTTTTTTTTACAAATAATTTACATCCCCTTACCATCCAATGTGCATAGCCTGTATTTATAATAAAATTCAGAGAGAGGGAGACTTATGGAACACAGTAAATAGGAAGATGACTTCTGGAACAAGTTTCTACACATTTATGTGTGTAGTAGCATTAACATAAAAACAGTGTATCATCATGCTCACCAGTTATCCCATGCCTTTCTCTGCACTTATGTGTCTCCAGGCATTGTTTCTCCTGTTGGAGTCAAAATAAAATGAGCCTGACAAATCGTAAAGCTCTGGTTTTCCCTGCAAGACAATTATTAACTATTCATCTATCTTGGCTAAGCTTTAAACTGGATGTTGTTAGGAAAAGGGTGAAGCTGATGGTTTGGTTTTGTCACATAACCTGCAGTGCACTTAATGCACTGTGAAAAGTTTGAATTTTTTCTTAGTGTGTCACAGTGCATGACCATCACAACAGTATCATGAGCGCTGTTGTTGTCCATCTCCATTTAAAATAACGAACTTGAGTGCTCAAAAGATGTGACATGTGAATGACCCCTAATGTGTCATCCTCTGTGTATGTTCCTGAAAGCAGACTGAAAGATGAACATCCAGCAGGAGTTTGAGGATCAGTTTAACGATGTGGTTTCCAGACTGCAGTCCAAACAGATGTTCCAGTCTGACTGGGACATTGCTTCTTTTGCAATCTTCTTCATCTTCATCGGTGAGTGAATGTGAAGGAAATTGGATTATAGAAGCCAAGGTGTTCTGATTTCTATAATATCTAAGCATCAGGAACAGGGTTTTAATAAAGGCAAATACAAAAGAGAAAATGAGTTGAAATTATGGAAAAATGTTAACATTCCTTACTGCTTTGCATTTTTGTGTCATGTGCAGGTCTCTGACTTTTTTCCACCATCACTTTAAACAACAGATTTAACTGCTAAATCAACCCTAACTGCAACAAAAACATCACACATTAATGTACTTAATTTATATTTCATCACACCTTTCAGATAACAGAAACACTATCACCAATACAACAGACCACACCAGACACATTTAAGGCTGTACAGAGTCAAGAACATATTCATCCATCCATTTTCTACCACTTATCTGGGCTCAGGTCATGGTGGCAGCAGGTTCATTAGAGTAGTCCAGACATCCCTCTCCCCAGCAACATGCTCCAGGTCCTCTGGCAGGATTCCGAGGCGTTCCCAGGCCAGATGAGATACAGTGCCTTGCTAAAGTATTCGGCCCCCTTGAACTTTGCGACCTTTTGCCACATTTCAGGCTTCAAACATAAAGATATAAAACTGTAATTTTTTGTGAAGAATCAACAACAAGTGGGACACAATCATGAAGTGGAACGAAATTTATTGGATATTTCAAACGTTTTTAACAAATAAAAAACTGAAAAATTGGCCGTGCAAAATTATTCAGCCCCCTTAAGTTAATACTTTGTAGCGCCACCTTTTGCTGCGATTACAGCTGTAAGTCACTTGGGGTATGTCTCTATCAGTTTTGCACATCGAGAGACGGAAATTTTTGCCCATTCCTCCTTGCAAAACAGCTCGAGCTCAGTGAGGTTGGATAGAGAGCGTTTGTGAACAGCAGTTTTCAGTTCTTTCCACAGATTCTCGACTGGATTCAGGTCTGGACTTTGACTTGGCCATTCTAACACCTGGATATGTTTATTTGTGAACCATTCCATTGTAGATTTTGCCTTATGTTTTGGATCATTGTCTTGTTGGAAGACAAATCTCCGTCCCAGGCTCAGGTCTTTTGCAGACTCCATCAGGTTTCCTTCCAGAATGGTCCTGTATTTGGCTCCATCCATCTTCCCATCAAGTTTAACCATCTTCCCTGTCCCTGCTGAAGAAAAGCAGGCCCAAACCAGGATGCTGCCACCACCATGTTTGACAGTGGGGATGGTGTGTTCAGGGTGATGAGCTGTGTTGCTTTTACGCCAAACATAACGTTTTGCATTGTTGCCAAAAAGTTCGATTTTGGTTTCATCTGACCAGAGCACCTTCTTCCACATGTTTGGTGCGTCTCCCAGGTGGCTTGTGGCAAACTTTAAACGACACTTTTTATGGATATCTTTAAGAAATGGCTTTCTTCTTGCCACTCTTCCATAAAGGCCAGATTTGTGCAGTATACGACTGATTGTTGTCCTATGGACAGAGTCTCCCACCTCAGCTGTAGATCTCTGCAGTTCATCCAGAGTGATCATGGGCCTCTTGGCTGCATCTCTGATCAGTCTTCTCCTTGTATGAGCTGAAAGTTTAGAGGGACGGCCAGGTCTTGGTAGATTTGCAGTGGTCTGATACTCCTTCCATTTCAATATTATCACTTGCACAGTGCTCCTTGGGATGTTTAAAGCTTGGGAAATCTTTTTGTATCCAAATCCGGCTTTAAACTTCTCCACAACAGTATCTCGGACCTGCCTGGTGTGTTCCTTGTTCTTCATGATGCTCTCTGCGCTTTAAACAGACCTCTGAGACTATCACAGTGCAGGTGCATTTATACGGAGACTTGATTACACACAGGTGGATTCTATTTATCATCATTAGTCATTTAGGTCAACATTGGATCATTCAGAGATCCTCACTGAACTTCTGGAGAGAGTTTGCTGCACTGAAAGTAAAGGGGCTGAATAATTTTGCACGCCCAATTTTTCAGTTTTTTATTTGTTAAAAAAGTTTGAAATATCCAATAAATTTCGTTCCACTTCATGATTGTGTCCCACTTGTTGTTGATTCTTCACAAAAAATTACAGTTTTATATCTTTATGTTTGAAGCCTGAAATGTTGCAACAGGTCGCAAAGTTCAAGGGGGCCGAATACTTTCGCAAGGCACTGTATATAATCTCTCCAGTGTGCCCCGGGGTCTCCTACCAGATGGACATGTCTGGAAGACCTACAAAGGGAGGTGCCCTGGAGGCATCCTGATAATATGCCCAAACAGGTGAATGAAGCAGGCAGGAGAATGGTCGGGGTAGCTGGAGTGTCAGGAACACACGGGTGAGTCAGGCAGCAGGGAGTAAACTGAGGTGAACATGCAATGCCATATTACAGAAGTCCAAAAAACATTCACAGTTCAGAGAAGTGCCCAAGGAAACAAACAAAGGTGCCAAAAGGCGAATAGTTCAGACACAGTAGAGTTCATAAGGGAGTCCCCCAAAAGCAAACAAAACTACAGTCAATCAGGAGATGTCCCAGGAAAAGAGGCAGGATCTGAGGACAAACACAAAAAGGATGGTTCAGACCCCGGGGTTGGGCAAGAGGCTGGTGAAGCCATTTAGGCGGATGTCCTCAGGACCAGGTAGGAGTCAGATCGAACCATGCAGGCGGATGTCCTCGGGACCAAGCAGGAAACCAGAGAGGCCTTTCTGGCAGATGACCATTGGATCCACTGAACCAGGCAGGAGGTTGATGGAGTCTTGCAGGTGGAAGTCCTTGGGACCTGGCCGGAACCTGAAGATCCTGCTCTGGATGACAACCTCTGGGTCGGGTAGGAGAGCTGGAGAAGCCATTCGGGCGGATGTCCTCAGGACCAGGCAGAAGGTTGACAAAACAGTTCAGGTGGAAGTCCTTGGGACCAGGCAGGGAACGGGTGAGATCATTCTAGTGGACAACCTCTGGGCCAAGCAGGAAGTTGAGAGGGCCATTCTGGAGATGGCCCAGACACCAAGCAAGGAACAAAAGAGGCCAGTCAGGAGGACGACCTTGATGCTGAGCAGGAGGACGAGGCCGTTTGGGAGGTTGACCTCGGAACTATGCTGAAAGCCAAGGTTGCTTGGGAGGATGACCTAGGCACCAGGTGAGGAGCAGGTGAGGCTGTTCGGGAAGATGGCCCAGACACCAGGCGAGGACCCGGGAAAGACCGTTCAGGAGGACTGCCTCGGTGCCAGGTGAGGAGCAGAGGAGATCGTTCAGAAGTCCTTGGCAGCAGACATCATCATGTGTGTGAGAGGAGCGTAGCTCCACACTCCTCTAATCACAGACCGACAGAATGGATAAGCAAAACAGAATGGTCTGCGCCAGCCCATGAGGTTATGCTGGATGATGATTAAGGGAAGCATGGGGTATACCGCTCGTTAGGTTCTGATGATAGAAATGCAGCAACAGGAACTCAAAACCCAAGTCATTTTTTATATTTGCATATTCCAGGGGATTTTCATTGCAAAATGCCCTGGGACAATGGGACAGCATTAATCTCGCCCTGACTGGAGATGCTGAAGGGCTTCTGCAAAGATAAGATACAGTCCTACATTCAACAATGTCGTCTTGTGTCTACTCACTGTGTGTGTGCTCTGTTGTGGACAGGTATGGTTTTGCTGCTGCTCATCCTGGTCCTTATCCGCTGCTGCTGCTGTTGCTGCTGTGATGATGAAAAGGTACATGCTTTACACAGAAGGGAACTAATGGAAGGCATAGACTAACTGTGAAATGCTGACTGGCAGGCAGATGATCAAGATAAAAGTGATGCAGTCTTTTATTTCAGTTTTATTCCAGAACTATGAGCAACTTAAAGAACAGAGAAAAAGGCTGTCCGAAATGTACTATACAGTATGGTGCACTCCATTTACCCTCTTGACATTTTATTTAAATGATTGGATTGTAAAGGTAGAGGGTGAAATGAGTGCAGCAAAATATAGGAAAGGACAATCTTATTCAGTCTGCAAGAGAACTACGGCTTGGGAGAAGATTTTGTTTTCCAGCAAGACAATGACCCGAAGCACACAGCGAAAGCTACACAGAAACTCTACAGTTGATAATAAGGACACAAAATGACAATGATTTATCCAAAATCCTAATTTACTGCCCACTTTAGAGTGAACTACTGTCTGTCTGTTATCCTGGGAGTAGTAAATGAGTGCTTTTGGACATAGAGCCTGAGTCATTAGTAACCAAGAAATTCCTGTAACACATAAAGTTTCTCATACAAGACAAGTAAAAGTACAGAGGCAAGAAAAACTAAGTGAATCCTATGTGCTTGTGGTAACAGTGAATCTTCATTTACAGTATCCTGTCAATTACTGAAGTGATTGGAAACCAAGCTGAAGTCATTTAAGACAATGTAAGTGTCAAATGAAATAAAATGATTGCTGTATGTTTCCTCTGCTCTGCAGCCTCGAAGACAGAAATAAAATGATTGCTGTATGTTTCCTCTGCAGCCTCGAAGACAGAAGGTTGGCATAGAGAACATGGCTCTGGAGCCCTGACATTTGAACAGCACCTATGAAGAAGCACTGTGAAGGTGACCGATGAAGCTAGTAGTCTCATACTTTGACTGCGCCAAAGCAGAATCTTTGTGCTTAGCATTGTCAGTCAGCTCTTTGCTACCCACTTATGTAAATCTAACACATGATCTTGTTCACTGTCACTGCTATTTGGGGTTTATTATGAGGATACCATAGAGGAGTTGTAAACTGTGTACCTGTGTTTTAATTTTTTTCATGATAATAAAAAAATTGCTCTCTGTTCATGTGTTGACACATACTTTCTCATCATGCCATGTTCATTTCTGGAATACTTTTCTTAGCAAACATAAAACTATATGAAGTCAAATAAACAAAGACTTTGCACATCTGTTTATTCTTAACCAAGCAAGACAAGTTTGCCCTTTATTTATTATGATAGTTGTGTGAAATGTAACAAAACAGAAGCTAATTGAATGCATCAGAGTATCTGATCACTGAACATGATGGAAGTACATCCCCCCCAAAATGCTTAAGAGTGCACAAACCACATTCTGACTACTACTACTGTATGTAGCAGTATGACGTTTCCCTGTAGCAGATAGCAAAGGTCAACAGAGAACTGAACATGGCTACATTATTGTTTAGAATAATTTTATTGCACAGATAATTTCCACATTTTATATGACAGGCAGCTTCTTCAAAATAGAGTAACACTGGAATAAATTTGTTCATGATAGAATTAGTGTTTGGTTCACAGAGAATAATTGTGCAAAAAATTAAAAAATAAATATGAACATAGATCACAGACTTGAAATCACTGATAACATCAACAGATGTGACTGGTAGCTTAAGCTACACACATCTATGTAGTAAGCAAGGAATGTTTTTTTATGAATATACATTTCCCTCAGAGTCTTTTAGAATTCCCACACAGTACTCTTCCAAGCATTTCTTGAATTCCACTTTGTACAATGTACTTCTACACTGTAGAAGTATACTGACCTGTTACTAGAGGGAAAAAAAGCATAATTATGAAATTAGTGAAACAAACAAATCCTCAGAACGACTTTATGAGCAGCATAGGCTAGCTGTCTCCCCCTCTAGATGTTTTACTAATCTAACCAACTACTGGCTGTAGCTTTATTTTTAATGTACAGACATTAGAATGGTATCATTCTGAACATCTAACTCTAAAAAGGAGAAGAAAAGCATTTCCCATAATGTTGAAACATTCCCTAAAGTGGGCAACTGCAATGATTGTGTTTTTGGCTGCCAGCACTGTCAAAGCACTAAGTGAACAACAGAAGTATAGGTGACTGCATTTAGTGAAGACACAACTGTGTTGCTGTCACCACATGGGTAGCAAGTGCACAGACCCCCGAAAGATAATACACACCACTAGGGATCAACAGAGCCCCAGTCAAGAAAAAGACCATGACCACAGACCGTGCTCAACATTGTACAGGTGGATATATTATAGATGTAGTGATGAAAACCTTTAAAACTTCTAAAATATCCATGACTAAATCAAGATTAAATTTGTGAATTGATAGTGCTGGCAACATCAGTCAACAGTCCCTCGTCTGTCAACACATTTTGATTCAAATATTTGCTAAATCCTAAGCCCACTTCAAACCAATGGGAAGAGTTCAGATAAAGACACAAATCTGTCATGTGACATAACCAAAACTGTATAAACTCGGGCAAAAAATGTTTGTAAAATACCATCATTTGTAATAGGAAACTGATATTTTGAGGGCCTTGTGAGGAACAATGTATCTTGTGTGGGAATGCAAAAATGTTGGATGTTTCGTAAGGGAATTAAAAAGTACTTAAAAAAACAGACTGCTTTGTCTTCCAGCCCTGAGTGCACAAATTAATGTTCTACTCAACACGACAGTTCATACTCTGTGGTATAAACCACATCAGTTCTCACCAAGTATTAAGTTGGTTGAATGTAACAAAAAATAATTCTAATAACAAATCAACATCAATCTCATTCAGTCATTCAGATGTTCAAGTCAGTGAGATACAATACACACATTAGTGGTATATCAGTCACCTGGGCTAACACAACAAGGAATTGCAAACACATATCTGTTAGGGTTTGGCTCCTTCAGCTAATCATGCAACAATTCATACTGTATATATATAATTGCAAACACATATCTGTTAGGGTTTGGCTCCTTCAGCTAATCATGCAACAATTCATACTGAATATATATAATATATATATAAAAAAAAAAACACCTTCCCAGGATGTTCCTTGAATGTGTGGATATCTTGGGTCTGACCAGTCGATGGATTATGGACTGGAGCTGGATTAGAACGGTCTGTACTTCCAGAAGCTAGAGAAGACCGATATCTGCAAGGAGAGAACAGAGGAGTTTAGTGTGGCTTTTCTCAAGTTACAGATATACAAAATTACACAATCAAATAATCCACTAATTAACCAGTCAAAGCTCAAGACAGAAATAAACTACACCTTCAAACAGGTATGCTGGGATCCAAGCACAAGAGTGAAGCTGTAATGACCCAAGCTGGCCAGGAATAGTTTGAGGGCTCCTGAGGGCTCCAGCTGAAGAGGCTCCAGAGGCACATCCATTTCTACACACCATCCACGCTGCCCGCAGCCCTGGCCGAGCGAGCTGAGCGCATGCTGTGCTCCTCCTCGCTGAAGCACCGAGTGCAGCAGATGGACCAGTGAGGAGGAGGAAGCAGCTTGCCAGGTCACTGCTGCTGCTACACCACAGCAAGGCAACTGGAGAGCAGCTGCGCGACACCAAGAGGAGTGCTATCACTGTGGGAGCTGGGCCACACCTCACAGTGTTCGCACAGAACCGGCACCGCACACCCTCAAACAACTCATCCACCCTCGACCTGTCACAGCTGTGGGTCAGCTGTCTGGGGCAAATACACAGATTATACCTGGACTGTGAGCTGAATTGGTACCAAATGCCATGCCTTGGGGGCCACGAGGTTCACCATCTTCTTGGTGCACCCGGGGACATCTCCAAGACTCCGGAGGTGAAGGACTACCAAGTGCCGCATCACAACAGTCACTGGCAAGAGTGCGAAGATATGGGGAGAGAGGATGCTCAATGTGACTGTCGCTGGCTGCCATGTTGAGCACCGCTTCAGGCCGGCCAACATTCAAGATCCATGCATCATCGGCTTTGACCTGCAGGAGCTGCCAGCCGGAGGCTCGTCTACACCAACAGGGCCAATGTGAGGGGCTCATTCACGCCTATGCCACATTCCCAGGCGGTGTGCACTGAGATCAAGCGAACCAGCTTTTGCTCATACGAGAAGAGCTACAGAAGGAAGAAGCACTGACGTGGTCAGTGCACCGAGGACTGTGAGGTCCTGGGAGGTCAGAGGTTTCTTCTATTAAAGGGAGTTTTTCTTCTCCATTGTTGCCAAGTGCTTGGTCCAGGGGGATTTGCTGGGCTTTTCTCTCTCTTTAGACATTACTATGTAAAGTGCCTTAAGATGATTTTTGTTGTGAATTGGTGCTAAAGAAATAAAAATTAACTGAATTAAATTGTTATGTTAATTTCTTATGGTGTTATGTTGGTTGTTCTCTATTGCTGCTGTAACACAGAAATTTCCCCACTGTGGGATCAATAAAGTAGCTACTCTACTCTAAAAAATGAAAAAAAAAAAAAAAAGTATGTGCAAACACATAGCACCTTTCAGAATTCAAAATTAAAAAAGTAGATTTCAGAAGTAGAGGGAAAAAAGCTAACTTGTCACTTTTTGTTGTGGCAATGTTTAAAAGATTAAAAACAAAACATAGACACTTACTTTGTCCTTGAGCTGCTGGCAGAGCTGCAGGGAGATGGTGAAGAACACCAGTGTATCACTGAGCCATGGCACCACACACTCCACCTTGTGAACATGGCTCACCTCAAACCGATTGTTGCTGAGTTCGCTGTGGAGGAAGATGTTCATAAGGAAAAGTCGATTAGAAGACAGATTAAAGAAAGCTTCAAGATTTGCTACATTAATGTGGTATAGCACCTAAAAGAGCCCTGGAATGAGGATGAAGACTGATTTCCACACTGTCCAGGAAAGCCAGTGTCATAGTTCTCAATTTAAGCATTACCAGTAACAATCTTTATGCATGCAGTACTTTTTTAATGCATACACCGTATGTATCATTTACTCTAACCTGTTTATGTATAATGCATGCTATAGAACAAGACAGAAAGAAAGAAAAGGAGCAGGACTTACAACATTGATCCAGGGTTGTGTAAAACTGAGCTTCCAGTTGGCTTGAAATTCTATTGGGGTGAAACAAAACACTGCAATATCAATCACATGACATGGTGTGTAGCTTCATAAAGTGTTGGAGAGAGTCACAAGTTCAAACCTTCGTGGTGTTGGGAGGCAACACATGAAGCTGGTAGACAGTTAAACACAGTTTGCTTAAGTTGATGTAAAAGTTCATTATCACATCTCCAGGCATGGGAGGAGTGAACATTTTCTGGTGATTAAAGGCAAACAGAGAAAGAAAGAAAGAAATATGGAATAACAGTATGAAGGCTCATGATTAATAAACTGACATTTTGTCAAACTGCTGCTACAATGCTGGAATCTGAAAAAAAGGCATCGCTGCTACACTGTCATATGTTCAATCTTTGCTTTTCGTTAGTGAATTCCTGGATAATATTTAAAGGTGCAGTGTGTGAGATTTAGTAACATTTAGCGGTGAGGTTGCAACATTTAGCGGTGAGGTTGCAGCAAAGCTTTCATGCATTGTGTTTGACACCCCTCACAGCATTTTTTGTGCTGTCACCCATCCCATTTCTTCATGTCTTTGCTTCTTTGAAGACAGGGATTCATATTGTCTTCCTTTTTCTTGTGTTAAAGTATAACTACAACCCTCCCTTTCTACAAATTATAGTTCTTAAACTGTTAAACTGTTTTTTTGTTTGTAACAAATGTTAAAAACAACAAAAACAAATATGGCTATATATTGTTCATTTTCATTATCAAATTTTATCAGAACAATATAAAATAATAAACACAGTCTGTCATACTCTGGTCCTCGTGGCAAAGCAGTGTGGATGTAATGTGCGTGGTCTGAAGACCCATACCATCAGACAGCTGGTGGCCAGTTCAGGCAGCGTCATGGAGGCTGGGGTGGTGAGACGGTTTCGTGCTCGTGTCAGCTGGAGCATTACTGCATCCATGAGCTAGAGCACCAACAGAAACATGAAGTTAACATCCTTGACAGTAAAAGACTGGGACCTCATCCATGTTCGGCTCTGTACTGACTGGAACAGGACACTGTTGTCTGGAAGAACAACACACCTTATTAACCTCTGCCCCCGTCTTGAAGTGATAGCTTTCATCACGGCTGTTAAGCAGCTGCAGAGCCTGGTTAACATGGTTCCTGGCATCCTGGATCTAAAGGAAGAATACAGAGAAGAAGAAGGTGAAATGGCAAAGGGATTAGCAAGTCAGGATTTGAACATGACCAATTTGCATACAACAAGCATTTTATATTTAAAGCCAAGTTGAGGCATATGAGACATCAGACATTTACTGGTCTCTGTGACTCTGTGACAGCCCTCTTCACTTCCTCTTTGTGCTTTTCTGTGTGAGCAGGCCTTTTATCTTGTTTAGGAGTGCAGTAGGAATAACATAAGTGCTATAAGTCAACAGTTTCAACTCTTTATAATCGACTGTGTTAGTCCATTGCTTTGGCTCAAGTCAAGCTGTACCTATTGGCTAACAATGCAGTGTCATGCAGCTAGATGTCCAGCTGCATATCCTTTGCATACCATATGTACCAAATCAGTGGTTAAGGCTCTTACCCAGTTCATACAGTATTTGTATTTGGGGTTTCAAAAATAATTCCATGATAAGGGCTTCAATTTTACATCTCTATATGAACAGACCCTTAAGCACCTTCACATCAGAAGTTGTCAAAAGAATCAAGGTGCAGTGGAGCAGTTTCATCTGCATTTTAAACCACTGATTTGTGGTTACTGTATTAAGCTAAAAGCCAGGGGTTTCTTTATATTATATATATATCTATATATATGATATAAAGAAACCCCTGACTTTTAGCTTATATATATATAATATATAGATAGTCTATTATGTTGTAACTTGTTGTAGATATGAATGTATGAATTTATACTGAGTGATCAGTTTATTAGAAACAGTCTAAAGTACAATCCTGCAATAGAAACTATTGATTCAAGTGTATGGTCAACTGAGTTTATCTGACCTTAAATCAGCTGATAAATGAAATGCAAATAAAGGAGAACAAAGTGCTGAAAGGACTTCTCTGATAATTTAGCTATTTTCATTCTCTAAGGATGTCAGTGTCAGTAAGCCCACTACTTTGGATCAGTCTGAAATATCCCAAATTCTGAATGGATTGCCATATAATTTGGTTCATTCACATTTGACAGTGCATAAAGGGTGAATCTTCATGTTTTTGATGATGACTTTTCCTCTAGTGGCGCCATGAGGTTAACATTTGAGGACTGGACTGAAACATCTGAATCATGTCTGGACAATTATTGGATAAAGACATAAAATTGGGTTAGACATTCATGTCCTACTCAGGACGAATTGTAATAATTTGGATCTTCTAGCCATTCATCTATAGCCATCAGGTCAAAGTTTATAGTTGTCTGATACTTCTAAATCTAATGACGTTCCCATCAGCATCAGCTGTACTTGTGGTTAATGCCAATTATCAAATGCTGGCATTCTAACATGCAAAACTAAAACGATGATTAAATCAGCATGTTACCATTTTCAGTTTAAGCATTAATGTGTCTAAGTACTGCCTCAAAAAGCTTCCCACAAGGCAATATTTTAACACTAAACTAAACATACTAAAAACAACACATAGTCAACAAATGTATGGATAAAACCAACCCTTGATAGTTACGTATATTCGGTGTAATGTTTAAAACCGCCTCAGATTAATAATCCATGGTAGAGAACAAAATATAACATGGATTTAGCTTTTTATTTGGGCAAACTCCCATTATATCAATGCTATCTTATTTCATTATCAGTAACCCAGATTATAAACATATCTACTGCCATGTCCAGCCACATGGCAGTCTGCAAAATAATTTTAAATAGTTGAATCTGACATCTCTAACTAAGATAAAGGCCCTTCCTATGTTACTTTTAACCTTGTTGTCATCAGGTTTTTTCAGTTTTCATTGCTCCTTGACAGACGATCCTTACAGCTACAGCTTTGGTTCTCCATTTTTCTAATAGCATTTGCACACTAGCATACTGCACCTGCTGCAGCTTCCACTGTTTGTCCTCTCTGAACTGAAAGTGCAGCACTTGGCTGCTCTTTGCAACCTTCAGGTTTATGTCCTGTTGAGGAGAGCAAACATTAACAAAAGGTACATTTAGCAGAAGTCATTCTTTTACTTTCACATAAGGGAATAATGATTTGTTGAAAACGTGTCAAACTCACAGCCTGAGTCAGAGCCTCGCCCTGCAGAGTTAGCACCCCCTTCACTTGATCCATGCTACAAAACATCACATCACATTGTTATTTCATCATCACTATGGGAATTATAGAAAACAGTAGCTCTAGTTCTAGTACTAGAGCAAGGGAAGGCTGAGGGGAAGGCTACCAAATCTGATATATTACAACATTAAGGAAATGACTAGCCCATTCAAACAAGCTGTCAGTGGGCATGTGGCAGCCACTTTTACCATGGGAACACAATGCCCTGTCATAGACAGTAACTGTATCAGCTGTACTTTAAAGAGGTGGTATTATGGCCACTTTTCACATATTTTTATAAATATTGAGTGTGTTTTAAACATACTTGTGCCATTTTAGTCATCCTAGGTTGTTTGGAGTTCTTTACAAACAGCTCTGACCTCTAGCAGGCTGTTTTGAAGGTTATTAACATACAATTTACCTTACTCATGTATACCTACTCTGCCCAGTTGGAGGGAATGGCTCATCTCCACCCCCAGCCAATCAGAATAGGACCTAATGAATAATGAAATACCCCTACTGCCGAACTTTACCTTGCGTAATGGCTGTATTATGGCCATGGGCCTTATGTTTCCTTTTTAAGTCTCTTGCAGGCTGGAGTAGATACTGAAGAGTTGGATCTGGCTCTTCATCTTAAAGAGGTGTATCTGGAAGCTAAAACCCAAGAAGTTGAACTTATGCACCTCTGGATAAGACCTCTGGAGCTGGAAAGGTCTGTTGACCATCATGCCTCTACTCCAGTTAGTGTGCATCCCTCCACTGTTGCCTCCTTCAACCAGTCTGATATTAACAGACACATTGCATTGGTTCCTATTTTCAGAGACAGCGCGGTTGATTTGTATTTTAATGTTTTTGAGCATGTTGCTGCATATTTGAAATGACCTAAAGTTAGAGTATATGCGGTTTGCTTTTGCAGTGTAAATTGGTGCAAAAGGCCCAGGAAGTGTGCATGGGTTTGTCTATTGCAGACAGCTTGGATTATGATATCATTAAAACTACTGTTCTATGTGCATACTAACTTGTTCCTGAGGCATAGAGGCAAAAGTTTTGATCTTGTGAGAAATCTGCCAACCAAACAGGTCGAGTTTGCCTTTGAAAATTCAGCGCTATTTGACAAGTGTTGAAGTTTGCACAACTTTGTGAACCAATCTTGCTTATTAAAACCTGTCTTCCAGAAAAAAAAATTGGTTTATCTGAAAGAGCACAAGGTGAATTTCTCCAAAGCTGCTGAGTTTGTGCTGACCCACCATGTTATTTTTCCTTTTCTCCTGTGCATTGCAGGGATAAGTTGGCTGTTAAAACAGCTCCAAAACCCAAATTGTCTCCAAAAAGTTCCCATCATGTGCCTTCTGTTTTTTTCTAAAAAACATGAGTTTTTCTATTGTCACAATACAGGTCATCTTATTGCTGCCTGTTCCGTACTCCCCCCCAAAAAAAAAAAAAAAAAAAAAAATGTCGTGAAACCTCCAGAAACCCAAAAAGCATCGGTTTTGTGCAATCTGTTTCCACTCTCTCACCTTCACAGAGTCCTGTCCGTGATTAGCCTGTTTTTGATGAATGCTATCAGCCTTTCATTTTGCAGGGCTCAGTCTCTCTGTTAAGGGGAGTGGGGGAGCTGGTGCCAATTACTGTACTGCACTATACTAGTGCTGCTCAGCCGCTTATATTACAAAGCATTCTACCATTTTCATCAGAGACATATTGTGGTTTGGATGCGCTTAAGCGGGGTAAAAATGAGTGTGCTACGAGCTCTGCTGCACACAATTGTGTTGTGTTCTTCCCTTCATACTGGCCCAGTAAAAGCTGGCATTCTGCAGTAGTTACCACTTCAAGGCATGACTCTAAAACCAGGAAAAACATTTTTCCAATCCCTGAAGTGATTGAAAGTCCAGTCATTACCTCAAACGTGCGAGTCCCCACTGCTGCCGAGCAATCTTCTGTACATCCTACCTGTGCTGTTATGAGGCTCCACTGCCTTTTGAAGTCTGAATTTGTGAATGGACAAAAGACAGATCCCTCACTGGCTGCATGCTCTCCACTTGCTATTAACTCTGACAAACCAAAACCTGTGTACATCCTCCTTTAGATGGTGATGTAGGATGGAACTCACTTCAGCAAGTTCTACTTCTGTCTCAGTATCACTCTCAGGTACTTAGTATAGCTCACTGGCAAGTCTCTTTAACCCCTAGCGCTTTTGAGATACTGCATCTCCCTTTGTTACTCCTGCCAGGTTCTTACAATATGTTGTCATGCCTTTCAGTGTTCGCAACACAGCCACCACGTTACAATGTTTTGACCAGTGTTAGGCACTGTGAGGGATATTTGGATGAGGTGATATATATTGGTTCATGGGTTGAACACATGAAAACACTAGAGGAAGTTTTCAACAGGCTAAGAGAGGCTTCACTCACTCTAAATCTTGCTAAGTGTGACTTTGGCTGAGCTACTGTGACCTACTTAGGAAAAGAAGTGGGACAGGGGCAAGGATGTCCTACAGCTGCAAAGGTCCAAGCCATTTTAAAGTATTCTGTGCCTCAGACTAGACGTGAGTTATGTTGTTTTCTAGGGATGGCGGGAGATTATCCTGGGTTTTGCAAAAACTTTGCTGCCACTTCTCTTGCCAGCTCAACCAGTTACAAAACAATTTGTCTGGACTCCTGCATGCCAGAGTGCTTTTGAGCCTGCAAAAGCTCTACTCCGCAGCACCCCCATTCATGCAGCCCTGGATTTTGGCCAACCATTTAATATAGCAGTTGATGCCAATGCTAGCGGCACCAGCACTGTTGCTGCAAGAGGAATGTACTGCCCACCTGATC
>NW_018127972.1:2390924-2432328 GCF_001952655.1 Monopterus albus | reverse complement strand
TCTTGTCCAACAACACTTTGACGTGTATGTTGGTTCCAGTTCACTGCCTGTGGTTGTTTATACTGATCACAATGCCCTGTTATTTTTAACTCAGATGAAAATTTCAAATAAAGGCTGATGAGGTGGGTTTTGCTTGTCCAAGATTTCAATTTGTAAGTTAAACATAAAAAGAAACTGAGAACCTGTTAGCTGATGCTCTCTTCCATGTGGTTGCCTGTCAATAATTACCAGATTTTACCCTGGAAAAAAACCACAAAGGTGTAGATGCCTGTGGGGGGGGGGTTCTCCTGAGTGAGTTGTCTGAGAGTCTAGGTGTCTGTGGCTGATTGGCTGGACTCGAGGGGAGGACTTTGCCAGTGATTGGCGCATCCAAGACTTCTTAATCCTCAGTCGTCTTCCAAACCTGGGTGGCTGCTTAACAGCAGACCTTTTCACTCCTGTCCTTGGCGTCAGTCTGTACAAATTCTGTTTATTCTATGATCCAGTGTGTTAGATTCAGGCTCTTTGTAAGTATTCCATATACACTGGATAACTAGATTACACTTGTTGGCTCCTGTATGAGCAATGTTTAGTCTGGAAGCTTAACTGCCATTTTGTTTCAATCTCTTGTCTCCTGTTTCATCTGCTTAGGGAGACAGTCAGTATTGTCTTTTGGTTGTTTTTCTTTCACTGTGGGCTTAGCACTGTTGTTACAGAATAAGTTATTTTGCTTGTTATTTTGGCCTAGGTTCAACCCTGCGTTTGTGGCACTTCCTTCATTTACCTTATCACCTTTACTAGTAATAAATCTAGCCAAAAATTGTAATGTGACTATTGGTCTGTAGTTTGGGGACCAGGGAGGGAACAAATCTTTTACCTCTTATGTTGTGCTCCTCTTCCCCTTGACGGGGGCGTAACAGGCTGTAGCTGGAAACAAGATGTTATATGAACTATACTATATGAGCTATATGATTATATGAGCTAGGCCCTATATGAACCAGGGCCTGATGCTTAGTTAGAAGGAGAGGAACCTGCTGTTGCAGAGTAGAAACTTCAAATATATGCTACAAAATGGCAGGATTGTGTTTGTTTTTGTAATGTAGGAGGCAGCTCCTTAGCTTAGCTTTAGTACAGCTATTGTTATCTAGCTCCCTACACTCTCAGCATAGCACTGCACAGTGGGTCGGCTTATCCTTATGCATCTGACATCATGGTTTGGTGTGATGTCACAATGTGCAAGTTTCAAAACCTAAAGCAAAAATACTACAGTGACAGAGTTAAGAAATTTGACAGCAGAGGATCTCCGCCATCACCCTGATCCATATCAAGCCTATTTTTTTTTCCATTATACCACCTCTTTAAATGAAATTGTTAGATATGTGGAGTATTACGCTGAGCTGCCGAGGATGAAGTTTTCTTGTTTGAGCTGACTCTCCAGGCCTGATGTCGGCATGGAAAAGCGTCTAGATGCCTCCTGTTTACAACAGCAGAACAAAATGTCACATACTATTAGAATAACATAAAATAAGACATTTTACTGTAATTTAACGGTAACTGTGCGGTAACCTTTCTGCCAGATTGTCTTTTAACTGTTGTTTAGACATTTTTGTTTGTTTTTTCCAGTGTAGCATTAAGATCAAAGTGTTGATGTTATCCTTAACTGTAGTGGGTGTGGCTTTCAGGGCCACCATGATTTTTTCCAGACTTGTTCCTCCAGACCCATAAAGACAACTATTTTCTCAGGCTGAGCAGAACTCGCTATTAGAAAAAGCATACCTTTATATGCACTTTAAAATTGTGACAATAATTTTAACCACATCATCCAGCCCTAGATACATGAATGATACTGTATATATGAAAGCTGAACTTTTACCTTAAGGACATCCTGGAGCTGCTTTAGGACAGAATGCACTTCTTCTTTAAGCAGCCAACTGAATTCCTCTGCCTACAAAAACAATTACATGAAACCTGAACTACTACATGATAACTAAAAATGCAAAAAATGGGACAATGCAAAAAAACAACAACACAAAACTAAAATCTCTGATGAGCCTTTCGTGTGGATGGATTACATTCACTGGTGAAGGTGTTTAAAAACAGTGATGCTAAAGCTACAGAGCAGTATTGTCACAATACTGAATTTTTGTGACATGAAAACATTGACCCAGTTTGTAACATTGACAATTAGTACAACTGACAAAATAGTAGAAAAGAAAGTTTGTAAAATTTGTAAAATATGGTTTTAAAACTTAGGGGTCAAACATTTGAAAGCCTGAAAATTTGTTTCATTCTTCTCAGTGTTACAAATCCATGTCTGCAAAGTTTTGAAACTTGTTTTGCAGACATTCAACAATCTCTTCTCATAGCTTCAAATCTACTCTTTCTGACCCTGTTTTAATAGATCAGAGATCTGAATCTGAAAAATGCAGCTCTGAAACATAAATATAATTCAAACGATTGAAAACAAAATTTGAATGTCTGAAAATTTCGATTCATTCATTTCAATGTTACCCATATTCATCAACACACATTTCTATTGGTCCAGAGCCCTTGAGATAGAAGAGTTACAACAGTGAGGGACTGAAAACAGTAGCAGGTCATGTGACCCGTGTTCAACTGTAACTACTTCTTGTAGCTTGCAAGCAGGCAATTCAGATTCACTGTTTTCCACAGGAAACAGCAGGTTTTTATGGAGGACAAAAAATGATTTCATTATAAATACATACAGAAATAAATAAGTAAAGCAATAAATAATTGCATAATTAAAAGAAAAAAATAAATACTTATATGCTAAAATAAATAAATAAATAAATAAATGCATAAATGTATAAATAAATTATTTCAATGTATTTTTAGATTGTTATATGTCTACATTTCTACAAATCTAGTTCTTTTATTTATTTCTGTATTTATTTATGCATTAATGTAGTCATTTATTTATTTCTTTCTAATTAAGTCATTTTTCGTCCTCCATACATTTTATCACTAAATTTTTAATTATTCTTTTACTAGAGTATGACAGTCAGCTAACAGGGATTCCATGTATAAACCACATTGGATTAAGACAGAGAGAGAGACAAGATCTCCACTAAGTCTAGTCCCAAACACCGGGAGTCAGTAACAGTGGCAGTGTTTTCAATATATGTATTTTTCTGAGGTAATAACTTGAAATCGGTTATGATTATGATATGTTTTACATTATTGATCTAGCAGTGATTATAACCAGATATAAATAGTTTCACATAATTTGAGCTCCCTACCATCAACAGATTAACAAAATAAAAGACATAACATCACATTTACATAATAAACTTTAGATGAATGTCATTTCACCAAAAGACAGTTTTAGCTAAAAAGTGCTTGAAATTAGTTAAGAAATATTATTACAACCCCAAATCAGAAAAGGTTGGGACGGTATGTAAAATCAAAATTAGAACTGAAAATAGTGATGTGTAAATCATTTGTATTCTGTATTACACTGAAAACACTCACTTCAATTCTGATCCCTGTAATACATTCTAAAAAAAAGTTGAGATGGTTGCCAAAAGGAGGCCCTGTGTCAACAGTGGGCTTGGAGGCATCTGGGACGGACCATCACACAGTGGAGACGTGTGGCCAGACAAATCCATATTTCAGGTCTTTTTTGGGAGGAATGGACAGTGTGTGCTCCAGACCAAAGACAAAAAGGACCAACCAGACTGTTACCAGCAACAAGTCCAAAACCCAGGGTCTGTCATGGTATGGGGTTGTGTCAGTGCCCTTGACAAAGGTAATTTACACTTCTGTGATGACACAATTAATGCTGAAAAATGCATAGAGACTGTGGAGCAACATGTGCTGCCTTCAAAATGACATCTTTTCCAGGGACACCCATGCATATTTAAACAAGACAATGCAAAACCTCATAGTGCACATTACCAAGGTGTGGCTGTGTAGGAACAGGGTGTGAGTGCTGGACTGGTCTGCCTGCAGTCCCGACCTGTCCCCAATAGAGAATGTGAAATGCAAATTACATCAACAAAGACCCAGGACTGTTGCACACTTTAAGACTTGTTTGCAGGAAGAACGGGACAAAATTACAAATGACACATTTAATCACTTAGTGACCTCAGTCCCTAAACGTCTTTTAAGTGTTGTGAAAAGTAACGGTAACATCACACTGTGGTAAATGCTTTAGTGTCTTGAGCTTTTTTTGGAATGTGTTGCAGGTATCAGAATTAAAGTGAATGTTTATTTTGAACAAAGAATCAAACTGATGAAGTCTCACATCAAATAATGTGCTGTCGTTTTGTTTTCAATGTAATACAGGACACAGATGATTTACAAATCACTATTTTCGGTTTTAATTTTGATTTTACATAAACATACCTGTAGTCTATGTTACTGGCTGATTTTACACTATGGAGTGATCCTTAATGTCCTCTGCTCAGCTGACTGTGTGTGACAATGACAGTGGAAAAACAAAGCAGGGCAGTCCACATCAACCCGTGAGGTTATGCTGGATAAGCTTCCCTTAACTGTCACCTGTCAATAAGTTAAGTTCCAACAATGCAGCTTAACTGACTATCGAGTCCTGGCTCTAAAGTAGCACAACAATGTCAAGTGACAAGGTTGACAGTGAGGGGACAGTCCCGAATGGGACTAAGAAAGCACTAACATTACACAAAGCTTGAATTACTCCACATTTAAAAAAAATCATATCAGTTCAACACAAAGGTAAAATCATGCCCGCGCTAATCGTACCAAATGCGGCAACTGCTGAAGCCAATACAGAAAAGAGATACTTTAAAAGCATTCAGTAGCTTTGCCCTTAAGACACATTTTTCCAAACTAAGTGTTGTAGTACCAACAGAAGGCCAGTGATGTGTTAAGTGATTGTGGTAACACTACCCTAAGAGGAGTATTTTTGTAGTAAGCTCTCCCTTTTTGAGATTTAGATTTTGTGTTACTTATGTATCTGTGTTATATTTCACTTATATTGTGTGACATTCGTGTGGACGGCAAAGTAAGAATTTCATTGTACAGAGAAAAATTTCCTCACTGTGCATATTACAGTAAACCCTTGACCTTGACCTTTCACTGCGTCGGCCCAGGTTCGAGTCAGGGTTGTGTCAGGAAGGGCATCCGGCGTAAAACGTGCCAAATGTCAACATGCGAATCGACATACTGATGAAGCAGCAATGCTATGTATCTCATGTTTGAAAAGGGCTATACACATGTAGCTGCGGGATTATTACTACTGAAGCTCTGAAGCCCAAAAACTGCAATTCAGGACAGCCCTATGGCATCTAGAAATTAAATCTAATCTGTTCTTGGCTGAGATGATGCTGCTTTCTCTTCATAAGGTATGAAAGACCAACAAACTTGTCCTCTGAATTAGCTGAGGAGGTTAAAAAGCAGAGTTTAGTGAGAGCACCAACAACAAAACACGCTTTGCTTGTGGGTTTGGCTGTGTAATCCATAGGCTACTACATTACTAAGTAACATAATGGACAAAGTATTGCTGTTACTAAACTGCATCAATACTAGATAACATTAGCTAGCTAGATACTTTTAGCCTAAACATTGAAATAATTTGCCTAAATGATCATCATATTAAGTGTGTGTGGCTTGGCCAAGACTAGGTTATATGATTAGAAGAGTAGCATGGAGGATCTTTACAATCCTTACACACATCTGGATAACAGCAGTATATGTTTACTTTACGGTTTTGCGCTGTACCTTTGACCCCATGAGTAGACGAAAGTACAGTCGCACTACTTGTATTTAAAGCAAAATTACTTCGGGGTGGTACATTTGTTCACAAAAATGTCTGTGGATAGTGGTAGAGGACATATATAAGTGTCCTCAAATGAAATATGATCAGAAAAGATACATTTCGTCTCACACAATCAGGATAAAAATAAAAAGTGGTACCTTCGGCCCAGCTCTCTCCTACCTACCCAAAGAACGAATAGTCGAATAATAGGATCCAGCCCTATAACTATCTAGAAAATAAACAAATTAATCAATAATAAAAATAAAAGCTGAAGTCCTAGTTCTGATAAAGCAACCCAGTTACTATAAATTATGTCTCCTTTTGAGTCACATATCATGTTACATGATCATTTTCTCGGCCGCTACGTTCAGTTTATCTGCGCGAGCAATGGCTACAATACCTGCACTGTGGCGCGAGGATGCTACTGTCCCCTTCGGCAAACGGAAAAAAAATCACGCAGCTACGTTTTATAACAACACAGACCATGTTATATTAAGCCAGCTGGCCATAACACATCCAAACAGTAACGGTACTGTTTCTCTGCCGGTTCGCGGTGCTACAAAACAGCTTACCAGTACAGCTCTTTCCACTTGACTTGCTGAGGACATCTTGGGCAGCTCAGAAAGAGATCTCTGCGGGTTGAGCATTTTGTGCAGTAAACACAAAAAACGCTTGAGTAACACCTTTCAGTACTCTGTCCTCTTAGGAAACAGGCGTTTCACTAACGTCGTGAACTAATGGTAGCTTATCCGAGGATCTTTTGCCTTCACGTGCTATCGGAAATTCGAGAAACCACATGGAAGACTAAAGTCAGCCGCAAACACAAATTTAAAAAAAGAGCTTTTATATCAGAGGGCGAGCTGCTGACTTTAAAACGTAAGGGTCAGCAAGCACAAAAACAAATGGTAATATAATATATAAATAGGTATAAATGATTTATCATTTTATTTTAAAGCGCTGATTATGCTCTAAGTTCAATTTCTTGTTTTCATTCTGCCATATGGGCACAAAGCCGCCTTTAAATATCAAAAATGTTTATGCTGATTTGTGTATTTATTGATTATGTGCTGCAAAACCACTAGGGCCGCATTTTGGTCTTTACGAGCACCACATGAACGCCACATTAGGCTATGTGGTGTTCACTATTAAAGTAGACCCACCCACTAGTCTATATATAGACAGGTTTCCGGGGAACGTCATCAATGAGATGCGGGCGTGTTTTGGAGTGATAAATATAAATTTCCCGAAGGACTGCTAGAAAATATCAGCATCCTAAGAGGAAACATTCTCCCAACAGAGGACGAGAAAATAGTGGCTTAAGTAATAAAAGGGACTGGGGCCCTTCTAGAGTGAGAGCTTGTGCAATCCTCTATTGAGTGTTTTTACCTAAGGTTTAGCTAATTCTTCCTGAAAGCCTTATTAAAAATACGCCCAAAGAGGCTGGGTAAAACTAAAGTGGAATACGGTATGTAAATAGCAAACAGACCGTGGGATTGATCACAGAATTACTGATGCAAAAATGGGTAAGACTCGTGCAGCATAGGCTATTTCTCGCCAAATGAGCAACAGCTTCTTATGGAAACACCGACTGAATGGGTACGTAGTCCAAAAATTTACAATTAGTAACAAACAATCAAATGCTTGGAAGGTTGATGTGGCTGGTGACTACTCATCAGAAACAGATACCATCAGAAACAGATAGCTCCAGAACCAGGGCTACCTGCAGAAGTGTACAGGGAGAGAGAGAGAGAGAGAGAGAGAGAGAGAGAGAGAGAACACACTATGTGAGAGAGGAGATAACCAACGGGCATATAAATGCATGGACAGTGAGGAAAGGAGAGGAGCAGAGCATCCTGGGAAGACCCCCAGCATCCTAAGTCTGTAGCAGCATAGCTAAGGGAAGGCTCGGGGTCACCTGATCCAGCCCTAACTATAAGCTTTATCAAAAAGGAAAGTCTTAAGTCTAGTCTTAAAGGTAGAGAGGGTGTCTGCCTCCCAGACTGAGACTGGGAGTTGGTTCCACAGGAGAGGAGCTTGATAGCTAAAGGCTCTGCCTCCCATTCTACTTCTGTAAACTCTAGGAACCACAAGCAGACCTGCACTCTGAGAGCAAAGTGCTCTGTTGGGACAATATGGCACCACGAGGTCCATAAGATACAAGATATCATCTCAAACATTAGCAAGACTCAGAGGTCTCATGTCCAGATAAGATTTAGAGAAATGTATTCATGCCTTCATCTCCAAGAGGCTGGACTATTGTAACAGTCTTTTGCCTGGCCTTCTCAAAAAGACTCAAGACAACTTCAGCTCACTCAGACGCTGCTGCCAGAGCTTGAACAGGAACCAGGAGAACTGAGAACATCACTCCTGTTCTTAAATCCTTACACTGGCTACAGTTACCTACAGAATCGATGTTAAAGTCCTTCTGTTAGTTTATAGTATATCATTCAGTGGTATGGGGACAAAAAACATTTCTGATCTGCTTGAAGAAAACAGACCCCGCAGGGCTTCAAGATCCTTATGAAGCAACCAGCTGGTAGAACCTCAGCTCAGAACCAAACAGGGTGAAGCTGCTTTTAGCTACTATGCTGCACACAGATGGAACCAACTTCCTGATGACTTTAAATGTGCCCCAGCTCTGCCACTTTCAAGTCTCAACTAAAAACCCAGCTGTTTTCCTGAGCCTTTGTTTAACTGGTTTCTATGCTGCACCTTCTGTACTGTAACTGCTAGATAACTGTTTAATACCATTTTCTTTTTTCTTTCAATTTTATTTTGGTTTAGCAATGTTTTATTTTCACTTTGTCTTAACTGATTTTATTCAGGTTTTTAATGCTTAGTTTTTTAACTCCGTTACTGTTTTTCTTTGCCTGTGTAAAACACTTTTAAATGACTGTGTATGAAATGTGCTACATAAATAAAGCTGCCTTGCCTTTATTTGTAGTAAAAGCTTTAACAGAGCTTTTTCTCAAAATGCTTTGACAACCCTTTATCTTGGGTCACATTGCAATTGTAAAGATGGAGATTGGCAGTGGATTTCAGAATCCCAAATGAAACAATATTGAAGAAAATACAAAATAAACTGCAAAACACAGCTAGAGGCAGTTCTTCACTGAAAGGTTTGATCCAAAGCAAGGGAGGAGATTATAGAGATAATGGTACATTTTCATTTAATAACTACAGGGATAGTAATTTTTAGGACTAGGCCCTATGGGGAAAATCCTAATTCCCTTATTTTATTATTCCTCAATCCTTGCTATCCAACCATCCATCTTGAATTGGATGCTTTATTGACACTGTACATAAATACAACTAAACTGGGGGTACTACTTTTAATAACAATGAGCAATACAAAAAAAATAAAATAAAAGAAAAAGAGTGTAAGAGCTACAAGCCGCTGCATATCTGCACGCTGCCACCTTGGACATCCCAAAGCTCTCATTTCTCATCTACTCACGGTTAATGTCAGTCGCCACCCTGGATTAGTTTTTGTCTGTGTCTTAAACCTCCGCTGTTGTTCAGAACAGATTAGAAACACATCAGTGAAACAGACTGCTGCACTGGGTGACATATTTCTTCATTATGAAACTCCAGACTGACATATTTGTTAAAAATGTTGCCCCAAAAGCTCCAAACAACCATAACTTTATACAGCGTCTGAAGTAGCAAGATTCAACTGCACATGCACAAGATCTGTGTGAAAACAGGAGGAGCTAGCAGACTGTAGACCAAGCAAAGAGCTTGCATTGAGATCTCATGCATGCAGTTGACCACATCTCAACCCGGCACCACTCCTGCAGGGGTCAGGATAAAGTGCATTAGGTCCCTATGGATTCCTACAGCAGCACTGGCATTTGACAGACATCCAGGGTCAATCAGACCTCTCTCTTTTCGTGGGATGTATCTGGCTGAAGGTTTCTTGGTGGCAGAGATCTGCAGGCTGAGCTGCCCAAGATGTCCATTGCCAGTCAAGTGGACAGAGCTGTTGGCAAGCAATTCTGCCTCTGCTCTGCAAGCAGGTAGAGAAACGGTGCTGTATAGCTAGCTGGCTTACTACCGACCTGTCGGTTAATATAACAAAATTAAAACTTTGGAGTGGCCGAGTAGGCATCCTGACTTAAACTCCATTGAGATGCTGTGGTAGGACCTTTAAAAAGCCAGTTCACACTCAAAAACCCTCAAAAACAGAATCATGGGGAAGTCAAAGTACCGAAGCTACAGTGCCTTGCGAAAGTATTCGGCCCCCTTGAACTTTGCGACCTTTTGCCACATTTCAGGCTTCAAACATAAAGATATAAAACTGTAATTTTTTGTGAAGAATCAACAACAAGTGGGACACAATCATGAAGTGGAACGAAATTTATTGGATATGTCAAACTTTTTTAACAAATAAAAAAACTGAAAAATTGGGCGTGCAAAATTATTCAGCCCCCTTAAGTTAATACTTTGTAGCGCCACCTTTTGCTGCGATTACAGCTGTAAGTCACTTGGGGTATGTCTCTATCAGTTTTGCACATCGAGAGACGGAAATTTTTGCCCATTCCTCCTTGCAAAACAGCTCGAGCTCAGTGAGGTTGGATAGAGAGCGTTTGTGAACAGCAGTTTTCAGTTCTTTCCACAGATTCTCGATTGGATTCAGGTCTGGACTTTGACTTGGCCATTCTAACACCTGGATATGTTTATTTGTGAACCATTCCATTGTAGATTTTGCTTTATGTTTTGGATCATTGTCTTGTTGGAAGACAAATCTCCGTCCCAGTCTCAGGTCTTTTGCAGACTCCATCAGGTTTCCTTCCAGAATGGTCCTGTATTTGGCTCCATCCATCTTCCCATCAATTTTAACCATCTTCCCTGTCCCTGCTGAAGAAAAGCAGGCCCAAACCATGATGCTGCCACCACCATGTTTGACAGTGGGGATGGTGTGTTCAGGGTGATGAGCTGTGTTGCTTTTACGCCAAACATAACGTTTTGCATTGTTGCCAAAAAGTTTGATTTTGGTTTCATCTGACCAGAGCACCTTCTTCCACATGTTTGGTGTGTCTCCCAGGTGGCTTGTGGCAAACTTTAAACGACACTTTTTTATGGATATCTTTAAGAAATGGCTTTCTTCTTGCCACTCTTCCATAAAGGCAGATTTGTGCAGTATACGACTGATTGTTGTCCTATGGACAGAGTCTCCCACCTCCGCTGTAGATCTCTGCAGTTCATCCAGAGTGATCATGGGCCTCTTGGCTGCATCTCTGATCAGTCTTCTCCTTGTATGAGCTGAAAGTTTAGGGGGACGGCCAGGTCTTGGTAGATTTGCAGTGGTCTGATACTCCTTCCATTTCAACATTATTGCTTGCACAGTGCTCCTTGGGATGTTTAAAGCTTGGGAAATCTTTTTGTATCCAAATCCGGCTTTAAACTTCTCTACAACAGTATCTCGGACCTGCCTGGTGTGTTCCTTGTTCTTCATGATGCTCTCTGTGCTTTAAACGGACCTCTGAGACTATCACAGTGCAGGTGCATTTATATGGAGACTTGATTCCACACAGGTGGATTCTATTTATCATCATTAGTCATTTAGGTCAACATTGGATCATTCAGAGATCCTCACTGAACTTCTGGAGAGAGTTTGCTGCACTGAAAGTAAAGGGGCTGAATAATTTTGCACGCCCAATTTTTCAGTTTTTTATTTGTTAAAAAAGTTTGAAATATCCAATCAATTTCGTTCCACTTCATGATTGTGTCCCACTTGTGGTTGATTCTTCACAAAAAATTACAGTTTTATATCTTTATGTTTGAAGCCTGAAATGTGGCAAAAGGTCACAAAGTTCAAGGGGGCCGAATACTTTCGCAAGGCACTGTAAGTACTTGTTTTGATACACTGAGTGGCAAAAATTAGATCCTATCAAACAAACTAGTTATAACTTAATCAGTCATCAATCATGTATAAATATCAGTAATCAGGATTGAATTTATTAACAGCACAAAAGTCTTGAAATTTCCACCCATACATAAAATCATAAATATCCCCAAAACAAAAGTTATAGTCTCCAAGATCCAAATCATTGTCAATTTAAGGTGATAAACCACATAAGCCACATATTAATAGGTCTAAACCATTTACACTTCAACAATCTACACTATTAAGACACATATTAGACAGTCACTGCGCTGAGTCAAAACCAAAAGCAGTTCTTAATTAATCCTGGTTATTGTGTGTGTATATATATATATATATATATAAAAGAATTCCTACTCAACATCTGCCTATAAACAGTTCTTTACACTTGAGCATGTAGCCTAAATTAAAACCATGCAACAAAGTGATTTTGTTTTATGAGAAACTCAATTTATAGTTTCAACTAACAGAAAGAGTTAAAGAACATTAGGCCTTTATCTGCAAGAAAGTAATTACAATTTTGGTCTTCTGGTGGTGCGCACATTCCTGCAAGTTCTGCTTTCTGTTTCTTCATGCCATACTTGAGTTGTAGTGAAAGAATAACTGGGTCTGTTACTACAACGTGCTTGTGTTTAAATAACTCAGTCGCATCAAAAATGGTTTCAGTAGGGTTAAGTATTGATGTGCTCCTTCGGAGAAGGCATCTTCTCTTTTGTTTTGCAATAATAATAATAAATTTTCATCCTGATGGACCCATTTTTGCACTTGCTTCCATTTGAGACAGTTTAGAGCCCAAGAATTATAACCACATCCTTTCATTTCCCACCATGGAGCTGATACAAAATGGATGCCAAATCAACAATGCATAAAACCCAAAACTCAATCTTCACAAATAAATATGCTAAACACAGACACCTAAAGCTATGATTTTACGCATTGATAGATCTGTGGTTTTTACATGTGGATTGATGCAAGCTCTACCAAGCACCAACGAAAAGCTGTTAAGTCTGACAAACTGAGTTTGAGTATCTGGTTATGTAAGAACTTTTGCATATGGTGGGCACAGTCATTTGCATCTGCATGCTTAATGTAGAGTATGTTTTAGGCCATTTAGTAGTCTTCAAGAGTTAAAAATCTGGGATCCAAAACAAGACCCAAAGAAGACTGGTGCGTATAAAAAAAAAAACAAAACAAAACAAAACACAAGGCATATAGAAAAATTATGTGCATTAATTAAAACAGAACCAAGAGAAAATCTGGTGACTTAAAAAAAGAAAACCTCTCTTTGGTAGCCTCAAGGATACTTGGACCTGATCCAGAATGCTGTAATTCTAGAATAAACACAAATTAATATAATCCACTTCTCCTGTATGTTTACATCTATCGCAAAACACTAATCATATATCAATACTGACATTTGGCTTAGAACCACTTAAGTGCCAGACGCGCTTGCACACAGATCTGAGAAGTGGACATACTTTTACCTCATCTGACTAAATAATTTGGGACTGAGTAGAAACAAGAAGAGTCAGATAAGACCCAGCATAAACATTTGAAAGTTATGTGATTAAAATATATTCCGCTACTATACACCTTTTAACAACTTGCATAATTTTGATAATACTTCAAATGGGTTTAATGAAGCATTATGACTAAGACACATACTTAGAGGGATATTTCACAATGTAAAAATAAACTTGCGAGAGTGCTCTGGAGACACAGTTTCTAAATGACCTCAAACATATCTTTAGTATTGATAATATTAGTTGGCCAATTCACTGGTCATGTTCCTGCCCTGAACCAGTACTAAGAACTGAGAGGACTTGTGAGGACCTCTACTATTAAGTCAAGCTCAACCCTCCTGTCATGTGATGACCTGCTGTCCTTACTCTTTAGTTTCCCCCAAGATATTTTGAGGGCAATGAAAGAAAGAAATATTTACACACATACATATATACAGTTGCTTTGAGGCCCTGATCAGGTAAATATGGAAATGTAATGAACAGTTTAGCTGAAATGAGTGTAACAGACTGATATTGAAATTTGTCAATAATGTTCCAACTAACAGTAGCTACTGACTGTGGAGCTGAGGGTGTATTTATTCTACAGCTTTAAGTGTCAATGTTTAGGCTTAAATTAATACATCCTTCTTGCCACTATCCCACATAAAACTGTTTAGTTTGGTTTTTAATTATGTATATGCTCCATGTGGGGGTCTAAAATTTGTTTTCAAAACAGACAACTGTCAAAATAATGACCAGAGGAAAAAAATATGAACCTATATATAACCTTCAGTTAAAACAGAGCTGAAAAGTGGATTCACCTAGTTTGAGGGCAATACAATTCCCTTTATAACATACGAAAAGCACAGCTGAAAATAGAACTATTTGAAACAAAGAATGAAGGGGCTCAAATATGGAAATTTCAAGCGTTGATGAAGCATATTGATTATTACTCCATTTTAAGGCCTCACTACTTCAGTTGCATTGTCAGTGATCTGTTCAAAAAAGATCATTAACACCAACGCAAACGCATAAATCATTACATTAAATACACAATCAAGCCATGACCAAACAGCACCAAGAAGACCCAGAAAGAAATGTATCTATTATTGAAAGACTTGAGGGGTTACAACATTAAGGCAATGCTGTGGCATTTTCTTGTATCTTCTCTTGCGGAATTCTGGACATTTAAAAGAAAAATATCACAATTAAATAAAGTCATCATCATCATCATCATAAAAAAAAAAAAAGAAAGGTTTCTGTATTCACAAAACCTGACAACAAATTCACTGGACCTCACATCTTTGCCTACATCCTGCATTATGACTACCATTGTTTTTAAGTTGTCAGAAACAAGACAAACTGCCCGAATAGCAAAATGCAGTAGTACAACTTTGTTTAAACAATTTTTGTAGCGTTCAATTCCCCAGTATAGTCAGCGTATACTCCAGGTTGTTTAAAAAAAAAAAAAAAAAAAGGAATTACATCTCATGTCTCATGTCTTGTAGGCAGGTAACATGGGTCATTGGGGCAAAATGAAATAAAACAACTATAATTTAAATTTAAAAACTCATAAAATGATGACGGAGAAATGAAGGATTAAAGACTGCGTGGTCCAGCGGACAGGTAACGCCACACATCACGCTAGTGGATGTAGGCTCTGTAGACTGCAGAGATATCATTGTCAGACTGGTCCAGTGCCTTCGCCCTCTTGTAAACCTGCACAGAAACAGAAAAAACAAGGTTATATTAGCATTTATTTATAGATTAGTAGAAAGGAGGAGATACTGGTTCAGCTCTGATAATTATATTAGTTGATGGAAATGTTTCAGTTTACATAAGGCATATTCTGCATACTGCCAGAATACACAATCGCTTACAAAATAAAATGTAAAAATTAATGTAGAACTTGGGATCCCAGCCAGTAGTTTGCTTAAAGATATGGTATGAACTATCTGTGTTGTAGAAATCTGCTCCAAAACTTGTCTTAATGTGTAGAGGTGACTGTCAAAGCCTCCTGTGACCTAGATCACTGAACAGTATTGGTGCCAGTGCAGAGATATTAGCTTCTAAAAGGTTTTGAGCAGGACTGACTTCTCTAACTAATCAGGGATTTTCAGTTACTTCTGCTTGATCTGTAAGTTTTGTTGCATTCTCATTTACTGTAATTTCAAACAGTGGTTCTTCTCTCTCCTCATCTGTCTCTCTTTAATCCATGTGGCCGATATAAACAACAGTCTGTGGAGATTACCATGCACTCACTGCACCAGAGAAAACAGACATGAAGCAAAAATCATGTGATGTGCATCATGGAGACATTTCATAGAATGGAGTTCCATCTGTTGCATGAAAAAGATGTCCAAAAACGCGTCCCATGTGACTCGCCCATATATGTAGAAATGCTGTGTTGTTTTACAGACTTTACAGGTGAGTCACTGAGGCGCTTGATTAAATGATTGGTTCGTTCGATTGGTTTTACAAAACATAAAATAAATAAATTCATAAATTTGTACCTCATTTGCAGCTGCAGCCATTGGTGTTGGATGGTTGGCCATGTCGCCCATGGAAATGGCTAACCTTAGGTCCTTCTGAATATGTTTCAAATAGTAGTCTGGTTTAAAGTTGCCCTGTAAAATATCTGGAAGGAAGGAAAAAAGAAAGGAAGACAGGTTATAATATTTTTGTGTGTTCACAACAAACTTTACCATATAAAACGGAAAGAAGAATAAAATAAACAGAAGACAACCAGTAAGCAAGGTCCACTAAGTCAATAAATTAATGACTTAAAAGTTCCTTTGACTTACTTTGACATTTCTGGTCAACAAAGGTGCTTGCCATCTGGCCCTGGCACAGGATGTCCAGGAAGGTCTGCTGTGATTGGCCAGTGGCCTGTGCCAGAGTTAGCCCCTCTGCAATGGTGGCCATGAAACTACCCTGCACCATGTTGAGGATCAGCATCATCCTTGCTGCATTCCCTGCTTCACCTTAAAACACATACATGCGCTTTTATACAAACAAAAGCAGAAATGCACACCTGTTTCCCCACTGAAATAATTGTGTGTGTAAATTTAGCACAAAAATGAGGCGGAGGTCAGCTCCAGCCCAATTTAACCCCAATTATAACCATTTTGACTGTATCCAAAAGCCCCTTTCATAAATATACTGTAGCATGGGTTGACTATACACAATTACACCCTACATACCAAGGAAGAAGGAGGTCTTGCCCATGGCCTGGAAGCAGCTACTGCAGTCCTCATAGACTGTTCTGTCACCAGCTGCCAAGATGACCAGCATCCCATCGTTGGAGAGTTGCTGGCTTCCTGCCACCGGAGCCTCCAGAAAACGGCCACCCCGTGACGTGATCACCTGACATTCAAACAAGAAACAACTGAATACAATAAAACTTACACCACTCCAATGACAATAACTGTTTTTACACTAAATACAGTATTTCAAGCATACAAGAAAAGCCACATTCATTTTGTGTGGGATTATATGAAAATCCACTATTTCTTGACATTTAGATTTTTCAATGATTGAGAGTACTTTGGTGTGTGTGTTATATGGTTGCAGTGGTATACCGGTTTTAGAGTATACCATGGTATGAAAATGAACAGTTATCATACCATGCACATTTGCTTATTACCGGTATTGAAGAAAAAAAACAAACAAACCGCAATGCATGTGCTTCTTTCTTCCCCAACAGCCTGTCAGGCTCCACAACAGGTGCCACACGCACACGTGCAGCGGACATATGGCAGGGAGGAGGAGGCTGATATCACCAAACTCCCTCCACCAAAAAAGAAATTATCTCAAAAATGAACACCTTCAAGATCAGCGTCCCTCCTTACAGATTCAAGTATGTTCCGTTTGTTTCTTTAATCCCAAACGATAAACGGTAGTTATAAAATGTGATATTGAAATTATTTTCCACGTCGTTTGTTCACTAATCTCCCCCGATCTGCCCCCAGAAACACACCACATAAACACACCTGGCTCACATAAATGATTATTATTAATTATTTTGATAATCGTTTAGAGCATTGTGACAGTGTGTCTCACTGTTGTCAGAGGTTTTACAAAACCAGTCAGTTGATTAATGGAGAAAATAATCAGCAGGTTAATCCGTAATGAAAATAATCAATAGCTGCACTTGCACACAAAATAGTTTAGCAGAGCTCCATCTCAACCAACTAAAACAGTCAAATCCTGATTTTACATTAGTGCAAGAGTGATAGACTGTTAATGTAATAAAATATACTGTATAATTTTTCTGCATTGAGTAGCCTACTAATAGTTTTAATAATTTAAGTAAATTTTTGTGTTAATATTAATGCAAGACTTTTTTGTAACAGAACAGGCTACTTTTACAGTGTAATATTACTACTTTTACATAAGTAAAGGATGTGAATAGCACTACTGATGCTAACATGCAAACTAATATGCTTTAGTTATATTATAACTCTGCTTATTCTTTAGGGTCTGCAGTCATAGTAGCTCTGCAGTCCATCCGTGATCTTTTATGAGACGGTCATCATACCGTGAAAATCTCATACCACTGCAACCCTACTGTGTTAGTGTATACCTGTGAGAGTTCTGTGATGGTCTCTGGGTCTACAGTGGACATCTCTATATAGCATTTGCCCGGCCGGATTCCCTGCAGCACTCCACTGGGTCCTAACACCAACTGGACAGCAACCAACACAAAGACAGTGAGAAGTTTTTAATCCACAAGCCAACCATTAACACCTTAATAGGAAGCCATATACAGTGCCTTACAAACGTTTTCATGCCCCTTGAATTTTTCCACATTTTGTCACATTACAACCACAAACTTAAATGTATTTTAATGGGGTTTTATGTCATAGACCAACACAAAGTATCGCATAATTGTGAAGTGGAAGAAAAATGATACATGCTGTTCAAGATTTGTGGAGTGCATGACTAATAGTTGTCCTGTGGACAGATTGTCCCACCTGAGCTGTGGATCTCTGCAGCTCCTCCAGAGTTACCATGGGCCTCTTGGTTACTCCTCTGATTAATGCTCTCCTTGTCCGACCAGTTTAGGTGGACAGCCATGTCTTGGTAGGTTTGCAGTTGTGCTTTCCATTTTTGGATGATGGATTGAACAGTGCTCCGTGAGATGTTCAAAGCTTGGGATATGTTTTTATAACCTAACCCTGCTTTAAACTCCTCCACAACGTTATCCCTGATCTGTCTGGTGTGTTCCTTAGTCTTCATGATGCTGTTTGTTCACTAATGTTCTGTAACAAACCTCTGAGGCCATCACAGAACAGCTGTGTTTATACTGAGATTGACGTACAACAGGTGGACTCTATTTACTAAATAGGTGATTGCACTGGATTTTATTTAGGGATATTGGAAAAAAGGGGGCTGAATACATATGCACGCCACACTTTTCAGACTTTTATTTGTAAAAAATCTTGAACACCATGTATCATTTTCCTTCCACTTCACAATTATGCAATACTTTGTGTTGGTCTATCACATAAAATCCCAATAAAATACATTGAAGTTTGTGGTTGTAATGTGATAAAATGTGGAAAAATTCAAGGGGTATGAATACTTTTGCAAGGCACTGTACTTAAGTTGAGATGGTACTCACATCTCTGGCAGCCTTTGGGTCAGAGACACAGGAGAAAGTGATGTCACACATGGAAGCCACCTCTGCTGGAGTCCGGCCTAACCTGGCACCCTCCTGGATGAACAGGTCACACTGAAACACAGCAGAGAGAAGTCAATAGTAGCATGCTAACGCACTCTTCAAGATGTCTACATGATTATTCTATAGTTTCACAAAATATTCATGTCTTTATTAAATGTTACCCTCAACTTAGGTTTCCATTCTGTTACTCACAAAAACATTTGCAATGCTGAAATGCCTTTTAAGCTTGCAAAATATCACTGACAGTAATGAGACTAATCAGCAACAGTATCAGTGATCTGTAGTGTAGTTTCCCGTGTGACAGTAATTGTGTTGCATGTCTTACCTTTTCTGCTGTGCGATTCCACACTGTGACAACGTGACCCATTTTCAGTAGGTTGGAAACTATACCACTACCCATCAGCCCCAGACCCAGGAACCCTATCCTGTAGGGCAAAGTCCAAGAACAAACAAATCACAACATTAGCAAACAAATAAACAAACAAATTTGCATTCATATTTTTTTTTGTTTAATCTAGAGCCCCTTTCAGACATGCACTGGAACCCTGAAATTCTCTAGACTCTAGGGGAGCTGGATGTGAGAAAGCAAATGTCCAAGTCAGTCGACCCAGACCTTAAGCAGATTCTACCCGGCCAGCTCCCTAGTACAAAGTCGACATAACGTCCTAGTGAGCCGGAGTGAGCCCATGTGAGAAGGTAGCAGCGTATAGTCCAGAGTATTCATATGAAGCTAGTGGGCATGTTAATGACGCTATCAATGACTATCATATAACCGGCACAAAACAGAAGCATACAAACATCCAATGGTGAAGAAAAATGGCCATTTACAATGAAGACACCAACAAAAACATCTTATTGGAGACACAACAAGATTCAGAAACTTCTGTTTAGAGCCGGTGCCAGAATCGTCAGACAACTTAAGGAATGGCAAGAGATTGGCTGTTTAGGGCCAAATCACAAACCGGCTACGTGATCGTGTCATGTCCCACCTCCTGCGTGTACTAATTCTGCAGACATATTCTGGAGTTCATGTGTGATAATGGCTTTAAGATAAACCCAGATGAATTACTTAAAATGATTATGTGCCTACAAAATAACTAAAACCAGAAACTAGACATTAGCCCTTGTGGTCTGTTTACCAACTAAATATACTGAGTAATTTTGATAATGGTGTTCAGTGATGCTTTGTGAGGACGTGTCAATACCTTTTATCTGTGGGTATGATACTGCCATTAATGGCTGTGCTGTCTGCTGCTTGGATCGATGTTGAACCTGTGTCCTGCACAATCAAAATCAGCATTATATATATTTATATCATACTCATATCATTACATAATTTATTAACACACTAAAATGTAAAGCAAATCAATTCATATGAGTTAAAATATATAGTTATATCAAAGTAAATCCATAATAGTTTGATAATTTGGGTTACTTTTACTAAAATTCATTAGTTTACCTCTTCAATAATCTTCAAGCGCTTGCTGATGGGTTCCATTGATGAGGCTGGCTATGGGTAGATAGGAAAATCAGACAAGTGGTGACCAATATACTCCACAAGAACAACACACTGTAATGCAAAGGGATCAGGGGAATCAGAGTGTAGCTACTGCGTTTCCACTGTTGGAACCTAACAAAGGTATACCCTGTGCTTCCTGTAACCATTACCCAACATAACCACAAAAGCTGATGTGTCCATTAGGGATGCATCGATATTGACACCAGTATCACGTATCAGGTCCAATACCACCCTCTAGTACTTGTACTCCTACTCACAAAGGTTGTCCGATACTATGCACTGATACCACTTAATGGCAGAATTACATTATCCTCATTCTGGCTGAGCTGGTCATTGGGTCTCATTCTCTGCTCTGCCATGTGTCTCTGTGAGCATCCGTCCCTCCCCATCTCACACAGACAAAAATGGCTTTCAGATAGGATGTGGTATGCGCCACGCTTGCCACAGGGGTTGGGGGCGCACACACACAAATCAGTAATGTTAGGCACCAGTTGCTAGGTGCCCAAAAAGTTTTCCATGAAGTGCTGTTGTCCTGTTCATCTGACCTATCTCCTCTCTGACATTTCTCTCTTCCTGACCGTCCCTGCTTGCGGCTTCAGCAGCACTGGTTGAAGCTAGTAAATAATAGAAAGGAATCAAATGGACTGTTAAAGACACTGGTCGGACTAATCAGTTTTCCCATGTGTGTTTTCTGATATTCCCCTGGACCAAGGGGGCAAACATTCAGCATGAGAGTTTAACTTTTGAAGAGCAGCCCATATACACTGTGTGCACAATTATTAGGCAATTATGGCATTTTTGAGGATTAATTTTATTATTCAAAAACTACAGTGCTCTCAGTCAATCCAAAATGTAAATAAACCTCAAACCTCAATATTTATTAAAAGTAAAAGTGAGGTTTTGGCTTTCTAAGGAGAATGTCTGTGCGCACAATTATTGGGCAACCGTTGGTGTGCAGAATTATTATACAACTAAATGAAAAACAAAAATTTTCCCATCTCACTTGTTTTTCATCTGTTAAAGTGAGAATAATAAACTCAAAATTTACAAATTAACATTTGACATAAAAAAAAAATAAAATTCAGTGACCAATATAGCCACCATTGCTTTCAATAATAGTCATAAGCCTTCCATTCATGTCAGTTTCTTGATTTCTTGCAAAACTATCATGGTCTTCTTGAAAGATGCACTTTTTCCCTGTACCACTGCTTGAAGAAAGTGTCTTCTAAAAACTGGCAGTAGGTTTGAGAGTTGATTTTGAGTCCATCTTCAACCCGAAAAGGTCCAACTAGCTCATCTTTAATACCAGCCATACCAGTACCCTGCCTCGACCTTGCTGTCGTCTGATTCAAAGTGGAGCTCTGTGCTTGTTACTGATCCAGCCACAGGCCCATCCATCTGGTCCACCAAGAGTCACTCTCATCTCATCAGTCCATAAAACCTTTGAAAATCTGTCTTCAGATATTTCTTGGCCCAGTCTTGATGTTTCAACTTATATGTTTTGTTCAGTGGTGGTCAGGTTTCAGCCTTCCTTACCTTGGCCATGTCTCTGAGCATGGAACACCTTGTACTTCTGGGCACTCCGGGTAGGTTACAGTTCTGGAATACGACAGCACTGGAGGATAATGGGTTCCTGGTAGCTTCATGTTTGATTCTTTTCAAATCTTGATCAGTTCATTTGTGTCTTTTTTTTCTCAACATGTTTCTTGTTTCTTGCGACCCTGTTGACTATTTGCAACAAAACGTTTGATGGTTCCGTGATCACGCCCCAGTATCTTAGCAATTTCAAGAGTGCTGCACCCTTCTTAAAGACTTCTTACAATTTTTGACTTTTCAGTCAGTTAAGTCTCTTTTTTTGGCCCATTTTGCTTGAGGAAAAGAAGCTGCCTAATAATTATGCACACCTTGATATACAGTAGGTGTTGATCTCCTTAGACCACACCCTCCCTCATTACACAAATACACATCACCTGATATGTTTACATCCAATAAGTATTCAACTTTATACAGCTTGGTGTTGGAAAAATGAATAAAAATGATATGGTCAAAATACTCACTTGCCTAATAATTGTGCACACAGTGTATACCCATACAGCATATGGAGCTGTATTTTAACATTGGCTTAGCTAGCCTTACTAGCTTGCTAATAACACAGAAGAGTTGGATCTCTGCAATTGATGGCGTTGTGTAAAAAAAAAACAAAACAAACAAGCACGGAGAGGAGGAGGTGTTCACAGACGATCCAGCATGGTTGTTATGTGTTTGTGTGTGAGAGAAATAGAGTGGGGTACGGAGGAACTAAGCAAATAAAATGCGCTACGCACAGCAGTACACTGAAGTAAGAGTCAACCTATTTCAAATCAATATGTGGCGGTCAATGTTGCTATTATGGTGGCTAGTGCCAAATAAATCAATGCATGGGAAACACTGCACCTTTGTCAGCACTAACCACTTCCCCCTGCAAGAACCTGGAACCTGATTTTAGTGCCACATCCTGAGGGGAGCCAAAATGTACATCCCTGAATGCACTTCCAAAGCAGGTGGAGAGCAGTGGAAATAAACATGAAACCTGGAATGAGCATTACATGGCTCGCCACATTTCGGTATGTTTCTATAATGGGGAATAAAAAAACATAAAGGTAACACAAGGGGCTACATTAACATCCTATCTCTACTGATCAAATCAGAGTCAAGCTAACACATTCAGAGAAAAACAAGGCTACATGAGTTGGCTATCAAATGAGATCACATTTGAAGAACTAACAGACAACTTAAAAGTCCAATCCTCCAAGAGAGCCCAAAAAACAAACAAACAAAAAAAGCAAAAACAAAAAACAAACAGGTGCAGATGTCAAAAAGTTGAGAAGCATGCTTCGTCCTACCTTCTCAGACTGGCTGAGTAGGAAGTGGTGGAAATGTGGGTCATCCTTCATAGACTGCAACAGAAGAAGAGTTCAGGGGGACAATGGTTTTTTTTTTTTTTTTTGCTTATGAATATGCACTGACCTGACATATAATATAGTAAGCAGAAACCCTTGAGTCTACACTGCACATTGCTGACACAACATTGTTCCCATCATGTCACTCTGATTTTCTATAGTTTCTGGCAACAAATCTGGGAGTGGTTCCATCCATGGCCTAAAAATCTGAATCTGCCCTGATGACTAACAGCTAACTAAAATTCCTCAGATTTCCCCAATGTCTCTCATTTCTTAGATAAATACAATTTTCATTTGTACTCCACAATAAGTATGTGTTCAACTGCTGCACACATTCAGGCCAGAAAAAGCAACAGCCTATTAGAAATGAGCTGGCTCTTAGAATACAGAGCAAAAAAAACAGTTTGCTAGTCAAAATAACCATCTGTGCACCAATAAAGTCTTTTTGAAGTTATTAAATACAGTAGTATTATAGTGCCCACTTGCTTGCTGTTGTTGTGCCATTCATCTGTCCTGCTGCTGCTGTACTAGATGTCTCCCATTGCAGCATGTTGGCTGCTGTCCTCCTCCTCTACTACACCCCTCTCTCCTCAGCTCTCTCTTGTATTCTGTTTTCTAAGGTTAGCTTAGCTAGTCTTCCAAGCTTACTAATAACATCAGATAATGAGCTGGATCTCGGTTGACCGTGTTTTGTTATAAACAAAAACACAAAGGAGCTGTTCACAGACAGTCCATTGTCAGTGTGAGAGAGAGAGAGATCAAGAGAGACAGTGCGAGTGAGGCAAGGAGCAGGTGAGTGAATGACCACACCTCATGCAGATTTACAATGAAATAAGAGCTTATCTATTTTAAATAGTTAAAACAATAAAAAAAAAAAGAATCAAAAGCAAGGGGAAATGACTCTCTAGTTAATCGACTGCAGATTGCACAGCCCTCTTGAGCAGATATTTTTAAATGTTATAATAATTAAAATGGGTGGCCACATACGTCTGGGCAGTAGAGATGTCCCAATGCCATACTAGGTATCGATGCACATCCGGGCATTTTTCACAGGATTGGTATCAGCCAGAATAAAGCTGATCGATCGTTAATTAGAACTACAGTTCTGTATTTGCTGAACTCAGTAATGTTATCGAGCCACGCATCAGGTAAAAGAATAAATTGCAATACTAATTAATCCAGCTGTCTACACTGCTTCTGTGTCTGCTGGCATGTCACTCGCACATAGCTGTGACCTGAAGCTTACGTTTAGCTTCAAGTCTATTTTTTTCAGAGCTACACAAGTAAAACGCTCCTCAGAATGCACCAAAAGAATAAAAGCTCACCTGTTCTGGCAAGAACTCCACCAAAATAAATAAAGAAATAAAGCACATGATCTATCATCTGCTACATCAAACCTACTGAACACGGAGCTCTTTGTAAAGTGTGTGGAGTTTTTATTTGCTGTGCTTTACCATGGGTTAGATAAATTGTACATATACATGCAGGTGTAGCGAGTAATTCCCTCCCTATTATTTGTCTGAGCTGTGGACAGTAGTTTTTCCTTCTCCTAAATGTTTCCGATGACTCCTCTGTGTGTTTGTTCACCAGGCGTTTCCTATGCACAAGTGAACACGTGCCCGGTACATACATGAGCATGCGCCTCCAACTATGTGCACACGAGATGTCACGCACTGCAGATGCTTCGCTTTCGCTGTCGACACAATAAGTCGTATGCATTTTTCCAATGGTGCTACAACAACCACCACCTTTTGTTAATGCAGACACGGATATCTAAACAGGACTGGTTACACAAAGTGTGTTCACATACCGATATGTAGTAGTTAATATCTGCCCTGTAATGGATCTGTAGTTGAGTGTGTGTTGTTCAGCTCCCAGTTAATGAAAACTACAGTGTGCCAGAATAACTTCAATATGTAGGATATTTAATGAATATTTACTGTAAGTAAATAAGTATCGGATCTGAAACGGTATCAGCAGATACTTAATATGGAAGGAATCAGATCGGCATCGGGGCCAAAAACAGTAGAGTGGGACATCCGTACTGGGCGGCCTGCCAAAATAAAGTCTATGTGTGGGAAACACTGGTCCACAATTCTCCACATTAGCTTATATAAGGTCTACTGATGCTCTTTTCTATCGCCAGTATACACTCACCACATCCAACTGAGCAGATCGCCACCCACGAAGAGCCTGGTTCTGTCAGAGGTTTCTTCTGTTAAAGGGAAGTTTTTCCTCCCCATTTCACAAGTGCTTTCTCAAGGGGGATTTGTTGGGTTTTTCTCTAGAATTCTGTAAGGTCTATAACATCTCTAGTGCCTTGAGATGATTTTTTTGTTGTGATTTGGAGTTATACAAATAAACTGAGTTGAACTGAACTGAATCACCATGCAAACTCTTTCAGCCAAAGCCTGCACATCAAGTAAACATTGTTTAAAGCTTTGGGGAATTGTATGAAACATTTGTGACAACAGCAGCTGTGTTTTAGATAAAATGACAAATGAAACAAGGAGCTGGACTGATTCTGCTTAGAGCAGGCCATAAGGAAGGCTGAGAGTTGGAGCGCTTGACTTTGCATTAACTGACAAAAAAGTTACAAAGCAGGGACACACCTCCTCTGTGAAGAATAACTACTAATAATGATGTCAATTGAGGCCTTTTGGGGATACAGTACATCATTCTCATATCACATTTCATGAAGTTTCTGGAATACCAAAATTGTTGAAGAATTTTACCAGCAAACTCACTATTTTGATGATTGTGAAAGTGTTTCCATTGACATAAATATGACCAATTGACTCATCTTTCATCTGGTGGCAAAATGTTTCTTTACACAAACATACACATGCCTGGTGATCACACCAGATTAAGAGCATTTTAATCAGAGTGGTCATCAACTCTGGTCCCGAGGAGCAGGTTGGCTATCATATGGTCATGTAAAGTTAACCAGGACCACATATCGGGGTCAGCTGAAGCATACTTCAGTTTCCTTTTGAACCTCCACATACAGAACTGATGACCATCTCTATAGTACATGCCAAACAGTTTCAGCAGTCAAGAGTGAGCACCAAACAAGTCAGAAGGGAAAGGTCTGCAGCTGTTGGTGATTAAAGCCAAAGGTTAAGATCAGGTAGAAGAACAGCAAGGCAAGGCAGGCTTGGTGGGAAGGGGGGGTTCACCTACACTGCTTTCCCATTTGAATCCTGAGCCAGGTCCAGTCCCCAGCCTCTCAATAGTGGATGGCTCGGGGTCAGAGTCAGTTAAGTCCTTAAGGAGGAGAGAAACAGATATTCACCTTCTAATTATTTTCTAAAGGGTGAATTTGTAGAGGTCCAAGTCTGCTATAGTGGGGTTAATGCTCTCATGTATGGAGGAGACAATGTTAAGGGCCAAAATACAAAATTTAATTTGCCTCAACCTTGGCAGAAATCTAAGGCAGACAGGAATCTCAAATCCTGAACAAATACCAAATTGAGTTGCATGGACAGATACCACTAAAAATAAGAGAAAACTTTTTTTTTGGGTGAGCCAACCCCAGTGCATTGTTAATTGTGACACCTGAATTAGATTTTGTTTTAGTCTTTTGACAAAATGTATATTAGTTTGTCAACTTTTAGTCTTTTAATTTTTGTTAGTCTTTTTTTTTGGCTGCAGTTTTAATATTTACTGTACGCTTCATGTTCTTCACCCTGGTTTGTAGCACAATTACCATGGTTACATGTGTTGTTCCCATCTATCCTGAGGTTTGTGGAAAACTGTGTTTTGTTTGCACAGTGTCCCTCTGCTCTGCAGAAGTTGGACTCACCTTGTAGTAAAATGCTCTTGACCGGGTTCAGCTTGAGAGGTGACACTAAATTGTCAGATACCATTAAAACACTGAGATCTTTGTAGCAAACAGTTAAGGATGATTTATGGTTGACTGCCCCATTTTAATCCTGGAACTGATTGATAGAAGTACAAAAGATATCTGACCGAAAGGGACATTAATGTTACATCTACATCCACCATTTTAATCCTGGAACTGATTGATAGAAATACAAAAGATATCTGACCAAAAGGGACATTAATGTTACGTCTACATCCACAGCGTTTCATGTTAAACTATCCTACTGTTTCATATGGCATGCTGCTGCATTTTCCTAGTGTGTCCCAGTGATTTTGTGGATAATTCTCTGGATTGTACAAACCCAAATCAGAAAAAGTTGGGACGGTATGTTAAATCAAAATTAAATAGTGATGTGTAAATCATCTGTACAATACAGCAGCACATTACTTGATGTGATACCTCATCAATTTTATTCTTTGTTCAAAATGAACATTCACGTCAATTCTGATGCCTGCAACACATTCCAAAAAAAAGTTGGGAGAGTTGCATTTCAGGACTAGTAATGAGGTAAAACAATGAAATGATGGCTCCATTTGAAGCAGGTGATTACAATCATGATTTGATACAAAAGTGGCACACAGAAAAGGCCTAGCCCTTTAGGAGCAAAGACGGGCTGAAGATCACCAGTTTGCCTATATATGCATGCGAAAATAATTGAAATGATTAAAAACAATGTTCCTCAAAGTAAATTAGGAAGGGATGTGGATATGTTACCTCTATGGTTCGTTTATGCATTCTAATTAATTCCAATAAACAAGTGAAAGGACCTGTAAGTAACTTGATGCACTGAGGAGAGGAGGACTTGGTTCAGAAAATCTATAATTATTCTATCTCCACATCACCGCTTCTCCTTTACCTAATTACTTTTTCTAAAATACTGTACATTGAGTACTTAAATAATGCTCGACAGGGTAAAGTTTTTAATATGTCAGTGACCTACTGACCTTCTCAGAGGGGTCTTTCAGAGCACTGAGATCCTCGTCATCTTCCTCCAGTATCTTCAGTGGCTTGCTGGCTGCCTTCTTTCCTTTTGAATCTGCTTTGTAGTCTGAGTTCTATCAAAAAGAAAAAAAAAACAAAACACAGATGATCATTTTGTGCTGCCATTCCAGCATGTCAAAAGAGTCTAGAAGTCTGCTAACCTTTCTGAATTGAGCTTGGCTTAAAAAAAAAAAAGAAAAAGAAAAAAGAAAGGCTTGTCTGAGCAAGTTACATGTAATCTGAACAAAAAGATATGTTTTCCTCCTTCCTTAGAAAGTTACAGGAGAAATAACCCAACATTATTTCTACTAGTTCTCCAGGGCTCCAGACTGACCATTTAGTCACATTTTGCAACTACTTTTAGCAACAATACAGCCAGAGGTGTACTGCTATTTGATGAAAAACCAGAGCGCACACACACACACACATCTGCATGTGCAAGGTAAAGTTATGACTTGTTTTGAGGGCCATGTAAACACTTTTCTTATGGTAGCAACTATAACTGTCCACACAATCAAATGTTAGACTGACTTTATTCTCTGCTGTGGCAGAATAACAGTGTGAATTAGTAGCTATTTGTCACAAAGTGAATGTTATAGCCTTAGATAATCTTATTACTTTGGCGTCATCTCCACAGGGGTCTGGTCTCACCCAAAATATGAAAGACAGAAATTGCCCCCCATGTTTGTCATGACCAGTCATCAAATGCCTCCTAAATCTATAGAAAACAGATGCTCTCTGCTCCATTGTTAAACAGAATCCAAAATCTATTGGTTGTTCACTAAGCTCCACATGAGCTGTGCATGGGGCTGGGACTGGTTAGTGTGTGCCAAGGTTTGGCCATCCTGTGCACTGCTGATAACTCACAGGTAAAACAGTCCGTTTAAATCTCAGCATCACTAAAGTTAAATGTAACATTCATTTCTGCTGCTGATCGTTACATCTCGCGTTCATCTCCACAGCCCCTCATAAAGATTACGCTCCAGTTTGTCCGTCTGGATGATCTCAGTTTCGTTCCGTCACTTTTCTTTTGGAAACAGGGTTTGTATTCAACACTAAACTGTGTCGATGTCAGCCGTCCACTTTATGTGATTGGACAGAATATACAAACACGTGTGCGTTATTTGAGTCGACATTATAAATCAAACACCATAAATGTATAAATTCAATTAAATGTTCATTATTGAGGTCACAGTTAAAGGTAGTGTTGTACTGGACTACATTCTGAGATGTAATATTCTGACACCCATGTATGCAGCTGTAGCTGGGGAGGACGGACATATGGAAATACCTCTAAATATTATGTAGCAGTGCTTCCAAAAGAAGTAGATTCTACTTGTGGCGGCAGCTCACAGGGGTGGGGGATCATGCTTTCCTATTTTGTATTCAATATAGAAACACTGTAGTAGCCTGTAACCATGCTGTTCATATGACCTGTCCCGCTTGCACTAGTTGGCTCTCCCACAGCAGCAGCATTATGGCTTTTGCCTCCCTCCTCTACTAACGTACCTCTCTTCCTGAACCTCTCTTGCCGTTTCAACAATGGCAGTAAATATTTGAAATCAATCAATTAGATCGCTAATCACACTGACTGGAATGATCAGCTTTCCCGCATGTTTTTTCAATATTACCCTTTATGAGAATTTCACCAAAAACAAACATTTTGGACGTCATAAACAGATGTTAAGATATACCTAATAAAGTGGCCACTCGGTGTAAATCAGTTTTTTTTTTTCCACTTCAAGAACACCAGCATGCAGTGTTTTACATACATTGATTTATTTGTTGCGGGGCACCACAATATCAATGCTGACCTCCACATATTGATTTAAAATAGGTGAATTCTTATTTCAGTGTAGTGCCACGCATAGAGCATGTATTCACTGAGTCCGTCAGTGCCCCACTCTATTTCCCTTTCACACGCACACAAAAACATGACAACCATGATGATGGACCGGCTGTGAACAGCTCCTCCTTTCCGTATTAGCAAGCTAGTAAGGCTAGCTAATCTAACATTAGAACAGTGCTGTTGTCTAGGTTAGCACACTGTAAATAGCATGGACATATATGGACTGGTATTCAAATGAACAAAAGTTAATACTAGTTCATAAACTCTGATGCTGAATGTTTGCCCCCTTAGTCCAGGGGAATATCAAAAAACACATGGGAAAGCTGATCAGTCCAATCAGTGTAATTAGAAATCTACTTGATTTGTTTTGAATATTTATTGGTTTCACCCAGTGCTGCTGAAGCAGAAAGAGAGAGTCAGGAAGAGACAACTGAAGAGCAATAGAGGACAAAAGCCAACGTACTGCTGCTGTGGGAGAGCAAATGTAGCAGGAACAGGTCAAATGAACACACCAGCACTTTAGCGTTACTATATGGAATATTTAAAAAAAAATAAATAAATAAAAACAGTTGGATGTGGTGAGTGTATACTGGCGATAAAAAATAATAATAATAATAATAAAACATTGAACCAGTGCTCTTGAAGTATTTTAGCATGACCTGGTACAATCGACATTTTACTGTCTTCTTGCCTCCCTCCAAGTCAAAATATCACCACACAACTTTTTTGTTTACAGCTGATCACCAATGTCACCATTTTACCTCTCTGCCCATTTTGCCTACTAAGTTTTAACTCTTTATTTACATCATGCCTGGTTTGCATCTGAAAGTGTCCCTACGGTTACAGTCAGTTGTAATGCTACAGGCACATTTTGTTGCACGCATGCACCCACTTTGCTTGTTTATTCACTTTTTTTTTTTTTTTTTTCTGAGTCGGGTCATTGCCTAAGCGATTATGCTATAGACTGTGTACATGATCCCACCCCTAATTTCTACCCATTACCAACTATACCCTATGATGCCAAATGAAAATTAATTAAGAACCAAATTAAAATGTCTTACTTTCAAAAAGTATTTGGGCCCTTCATTCAGGAGTTTATAGAAAGAAGAGAGGATGGTGGACTGAAGTAACTATCGTTAATTCAGACAGATTTTACAGTTCAACCTTAACACCACGTTGGATGCAATTTGTCCAAATTCACACCCCTTACTCCTAGTTCCATATCTCATGTAGTAACGTAATTCACTGCCTCATGGGGAAAACAAATGTGGCCAGCCTCTTCCAATGCTAATAGTATATTTGTGTGTTAATGCACTCGCAACCACTGAGCTCAATGGCTTGCCATAAAGGCACAGCATGTGCAGCGCGTAGCATCTCACATGCACATCAAGTGAGACTTGCACTCCTGTCTATACCGGGTGTGTGTTCACTTGGCCACCGGAAGCACTTGGTATACAAAAACCTTACAGAGGAGCCTACAAAAACCTGTTGCACCTGTTTATATTAGAAGTACAAATACTGCACATCATTTTTAGTTGGGAAATTCATAAAAACATGAAAGAATAATACAATGTTTTATTTGTATTACTTTTTTTTATTAATTAAAGGTTACAAAAATGTCTGTGTATGCTATCAATCACAGTTCTTAGAAAGAAAGAAAATTGGAATCTACCAAAATTGGAATCAGCAGGTCACACTTAAAAAAATAAAAGGAAAAAGGAACTGGCCAAGATAATTGCAATCAGGGCATCTCTACAAAAATACTGTTAAAGCCCTGCATTTTACATTTTAGTTATCACATTATATCCTAGTGGTTTGTTCAAAGCAATACTGTCACACTTAGCTTCTCAAGAGTAGCCTACCTATGAGGAAACATGCAACATAATTAACCATTAATGGAGACTGTATGAGCAGTTGAGCAAACAGCCGTAGAACAAGCAGAACACAAACTCGCAGAAATGCGATATCTTTGCCGCTTCATACTCGGTGAACTCAATAAAGTCCCCATTTTACTTCTAAAATGCATGAGTGAATTCCCTGACCGGAAAGAGGTCTACCCACTCACTAGAAAAGGTAAACATCCATCCATTACCTATACCGCTTATTACTAAATATGGTTACAGGGGGCTGGAGCCAATCCCAGCTGCCATTGGGCAAGAGACGGGATACAGGTCACCAGCCTATCACAGGGCTGACATGTACAGTAGGCAAACAACTACACACACTCACTCCTACAGGCAATTTAGAGTCGCCAATCAACCTATGCCCTATGGAAGACATCCTGTGTTGTCCTGGTTCCCAAAATACCTCATCCTAAGAAGCCGAACCATTACAGACTCTTTGCCCTGACCTCCTACCTGATGAAGACCATGGAGAGCATTGTTCTCGGGCCACCTCTGTGCCCAGGTGAAATCCGCTGCAGTTTGCATACCGTCCTGGCATTGGGGTTGATGACGCCATTATCTACATGCTGCATCGAGCCCTATCTCATTTGGAGTCCCCCGGAAGCATGGGGAGGGTCATGTTCTTTTGAGTTTTCCAGTGCTTTCAACACAATCCAGCCATCACTGCTGAGAGGGAAGTTGGAGGGGGCAGGTGTGGACCAACACCTCTCTGCATGGATCATTAATGATCTCACAGACAGACCTCAGTTCATAAGGCTGCATGACTGTGTGTTGGACGTGGTGGCCTGCAGCATGGGGGCGCCCCAGGGGACGGTGCTTTCCCCCTTTCTGTTCACCCTCTACACGTCGGACTTCAAGTACAACTCCCACCACTATGACCTACAAAAGTTGTTGGAGGTGTATTGGGGGGGCGTGAGTGGGAATACAGGGGGGTTGTTACTGACTTTGTGAAGTGGTGTGAGGAAAATCACCTGGTCCTGCCTGAACACCAGACTAAAGAGATGGTGATTGATCCCCGGCAGAAATCACCAGCACTCACTCCGGTGAGCTTTCAGAACTCAGTCACTGAGATTGTGGACACCTTTAAATACCTGGGGGTCCACCTCAACAATAAAATGGATTGGACTGAAAACACTGATGCCCTGTACAAGAAGGGCCAGAAAGAGACTCAACAAGCTGGTCAAGAGAGCTGGGTCTGTCCTGGGCTGCCCCCTGGATTTCATCGAGGAGGTGGCGGACAGAAGGATGCTGGTAAAACTAACATCCATCATGCATGACCCCTCCCATCCCCTGTACCACACAGTAGAGGCTCTGAACAGTTCTTTCAGCACAAGACTGTTACATCCCCAGCATAAGAAGGAGCGTTACCGTAGGTTGTTCCTCCCCACAGCAATCAGAATGTACAATACATCACTACAGGGATAAGCTAGGTGAAAGTATGAGGGACTATGTAATAGTCAACTGAGGTGCAATACTCAAATCCTGGGGTAAAATGCATGGTTACTATGCACATATGTAAATTCTGTTCTTGATTATTCAAATACTTGATTCCGTCTATTTTTGAGTACTTGGAATTTATTTATCAGGATGTGTGTGCCGTGCTTGTTCTCATGGCGTTATGCTGTCTGTTCTCTATTGCTGCTTGAGGTACTGAAATTTGTTTATCAAGATATGTGTGTGGTGTTTGTTTCTCATGGTGTTATGTTGTTTCTTCTCCATTGTTGCTGAAACACTGAAATTTCCCCATTGAGGGATCAATAAAGTACCTACCTACCTACCTAAGCTGCATGTCTTTGGACTGTGGGAGTAAGCCGGAGTACCCAGAGAGAAACCACGCAGGCACAGGAGAGAACAATATAAACATCAGCATCTTATTTTATATTTAAGATTTTATTTAAACATTGGACACCCTAACCGTTTTCACATATGCCCGTGGGCATATTTTTTAAATTAACATTTAAGTAGTGTAGCTTTCTTTCTTTCTTATTTAAGTAGTGTAGCTACTTCACATGACAACTACCAATGTACCATGCACACAAAGGCTCTCTGTTGTGGTGTGCTCCTATGTTTATGCCCACTCCACTCTGCTTGGATGAGCTGATTGTTGTGATTTGATCTAATAGCGCGTTTCCAAAAGGGGAATTGTAGAGCACCCTCTGGTGTTCAGCCTACACAACAACAACACATAACATGGTAGAAGGAGCAGTCGTTCATGTCTCTGTTCCTTTTATAAATTGTTATTAATCAGCTGTTATAAAACGCTGATATCGATTTATCTGCAAATAACTCATACCGGCCGATGATATCAGCAATGCTGATGTATCGGTCCGGCCCTACTGCCCAGTTACACTTACAGCCCAGCACACCTGCAAAGCAGCTGCCCGCCCCTGTTAAACTCCTGCAACAGCTTATTGGTCAAGCCTCATGTTTTAGTGCTTTTACTACCACAAAGAAGCGCCACTCCTGCAGGGCTCCTAACAGAGCTTTCACAAAGTGGCAGTTACACTAGACAATGGTAGAGTAATTGGTGCCATAGTCTCGTGTGGGTCAGACTGACTTCTCTAGCATTCAGCACCGCAGCTGATTGTAGTGTGTGCAAAATCAACTGAACAAGCAGTGCATGTACTACACAGCTCTGCTGTCCTTTTCCACCAAAGTTCTCCGCTTCCACTCACACGTGCAATTTGTTCAATTTGAACCAAGACTGTTTGCAATACTGTCATGTTATTACCCCATGCTGCTCTGTGTGATGCAAAAAAAATGATACAGAAAAAACATCTGATGCTTTGACTGACAACAGCGCAAAATGTTTGTTCCTGGACTGCCAATTTCAAATCAGCAACATCTAGAGGGCAGCTCTTTACCATACACATACAGTACATTATGTAAAGCTCCATTAAGTAACATTATTCAAAAATTCTTTTTGGGGTCCCTGATGGACTACTGGCTAGGATTCAGTGCTCTCGCCACCGCAGCCCGGGTTTAATTCAGGGTTGTGTCAGGAAAGGCATCCGGTGTAAAACATGTGCCAAACTTCAATATGCGAGTCGTTAGTGTGATGATCCGCTGTGGTGGCCCCTAACGTGAACAGCCAGAAGTGACATTCATTCAAATATTCTTTTTGTTAGAAACACCCCTAAAACCTGTCTTAATGGTGAGACTTGCTGTCGAAGGTTCCTGACCCCAGACCCACCAAACAGCTTGGAATTAGTTCAGTGATATTCTTTTCCAAAAGATGCAACTTAATTACAAACACGTGTGCGTTATTTGAGTCGACAGACATGTGTGGGAGCACATGGCTGTCAGTCAATATGTGAACATGCTTCAGCTCTATTGACATGGTCACGAGCTAGCAAACTACTGATTTCAGTGTTAGCTGAGGCAGCTACATGGAAAAAAAGAGAAGGAAGAATAGAAACCAACACAGTTGGATTTAGCTCATGCAGTTATATAACAGTGCATCTCTCAGCAGATGGAGACAGTTGACAGAGAAGAGGGATTTACAAACAGATGCTGATTTGGCAATCATTACTGCTTGACTAGTATGTTGTGAAATTATTATTTATAGTAGTTCGATAAGGATTCAAACCACTACCATTTGTGCTTGTAGCTAAATCATACCAGAATGTGTCATCTGCACTCCCAGTGTGACTGTAACAGCAGCTGGTTTAGTTAAGGATGTTAGTGTGTTGCTACTTTCAGTTATAATAATCAGCCAGTTACATCCAGGCAAGTTCATACACAAGCTACCAATTGGTCTGCCACGGCTGTCAAATCAATTGACCATAAATTACATAATTTTGATGCCCACCAGCTGAATGTATTGTAGTCTTAACTAACTTGGTGATTTCTCCCTGGGAATCGGCCTCTTGTCACCCTGGTTTGAAACCTGCTGCAGCTGCAGTGAAAAGTTATGCATTATTAGCCATGCATCTCTCTCTTCAGATACAGCTATAATAGATAGTGTGTTTTCAATTTCAGATGCGTTTTTGAACAGCATGTGTCCCATATATGATAAAAATAAACTTGAGTGGCTAAGTGTTTTTTGTGATACAACCGTGTAAAATGTCTTCACAAAATTTTTCTGTGGACGTGCAGGACCCACTCTTATGTCTTTGCCAATGTTCACAAACTGTGCTGGCTGTAAATGTGTCATGTCCACATGTCATATAGTGGACGTTGCGACACAGTTGTGCTGTTTTACAGTAGACATGAAGCAGGGCAGTCTGCTCGGTGAGATACATTATTTTCATGCCCACCAGCTGAATGCTGTCCAATAACTTCCCCAAACTGTGTGACATTTTGCGTTCTCAAAGGGTCGGGTGGGGTGTGGAGCAGAGTGGAGCAAGGAGGGAGAGGGAGGGCTGGGGAGAGTGGAAGTGACTGATTCTGGAATCTCACAATAGCAATAGGTAGGTTTTGAAGCTTTAATTTAAGTCAGTAAGATATTCATGATGTCTGTATGGGCACATTTTGAAAGAGAAATCTGTAGATTTCAAATTCTCATTGAAACAAATCTAATCTCAAATTCTATGGCATAGTCACATCTCATCAAATTGTGATGTTCTGAGTCTTCCACTTATTTGTGACTAAAACTCCAGCTCTAACAAAGCAAGAAAATGACTTTCTGAATGACAACAAAGAAACACAAAGTCTTCAGAACAGCATGAATCATCAGAAAGAGTACAACCCCCTTACCTGTTCTTTCCCCTTTGCTTTCTTTAGGAAATCCTCCACTGCATCGACCGCCTGCTGGAAGCGTTTTCCTTTATTTATCTTGATCATTTCCTCCTTGTGGGCATGGTAGGGCTTTAGCTGTTCTACTTTGATCCAGGCACTGGACAGGAACAAGATAGACAGCTCTTACACATTTAGTGAGGAAGGTATTATAAAGTCAGTACAGGTACCTTCCAATCCATACTTACTGGTCTTCAGTTCCAAAAAATTTCACAAAATGGCATTTCTTGCCTCTGGGCTTCTTCAGGTCCTTTGGAGGACTGACTATCTGAAATATCAATAAATGTTTTAGTAAAAACATAAGCATAAAAGTTTTCATGCAAATGCTAGAATTAATCCCATCCAGCCATTGATGTCTTCACTTATTACCTTTCCTGGCCATGGTGGGTAACGACCCAGCTTCCCCCTGAAATAAGAGTGATACGTTTAGTCCGGGAATATATCTTGCTGGCTAGCAAACATTTCAACATGCTCCATGAATTTGATGATTTAATTACTAAGACGCTTCTTTGTACTGTGCAGCACTCAGTCTCATCTAACCAATAGCCTACATACTACTAAAGGCTGAGTACTGGACCTTGACATATTTTTCGTATCACCCATTGACTTTGTATTGAGTGAAGATGTCTTTTTACAAAAAATGAAAAATGCCTAAAAGCTGATGTGTGACAGGATGCACTACCAAGAAAGCAAGGTACCCAGAGTTAAAGCAAAAACCACTGAAGCTTTAAGAAGACAACGTGTGGCTTTAGCAGGATCAATAAGGAAACAGGGACCCTGATACTCACTATATGTCTGTGTGCAGCAAACACCTTGGTATGTTTTTAGGTGCCTTAACTAATTACAGCAGCTTGCTAAAACACAGCAGGACAAGACTATTGCCAAAACAGAAACAGATCTGGAGAAAAGTTGGGGTGCAGTTGATAACCAATATGATGATGGGACAAACTAGCTGTCATAGTGTTAGCTGTGTATTAGCAAGCTACTGTATGTAGTTAGCTAAGGCACTCGCAAACATGTTACTGCATAGCCTTCTGCTTTATAACACAAACTCTGACATACTGTCTAAATGCTTTAACTTACAGAAATATAGTAACCTAAACTGACATTTAGATATTTGACTTAACAGTGACAAAATGCTTGTTGTTCAGAAACGTATACTGAATGTCTGCTAGTGCCAGCTCTTTTGGCTGAAGTTACTTGTAGCCTACTACTTAACAAAGGACTTGATAAGTTTCAACCACTACTAACTGGGACTTTACTAGACATGTGCAGCGCGTATGCACGCCTTAAGTGTTTAATCCGTTCAGCCCATACTGATTCCGACTTCTGTGCAGCGTCTTTCATCCAAACAGCTGTCTGTCAGCTGGAGGACAGGTTCTTCAGTGACAGCAGTGACACCAGGAGCCTGATCCATCAGAAGAGATTTAAGTAAGAAGTTTACTATATAGGCTAACAAGTGATCTACCTGATTTAAGCTGCTGTCTGTGGCGATTACACTTCAAATGTACCAAAGGAAAAACTGATGCTGAGTGTAAAAGAAAGGAGTCCAGGGGTGATGCATCTCAGCGTCAGTGTGGATCGACACATTTGAAAAAAATTGCAGTCTCTGCCTCATGAGACAGGTGAATAACAAACCTGCAGATATATGTTTTGATGACAGTTACGTCTGTCCACTATTTCTACAGTGAGAACAGTCATTTGTGTATAACCTGTTTTGCAGTCACACCCTGTGCGACCTTAAATTTGTTTGCAAAATACAACAGATCACTTGCAGTCTGGAGCCCTGTTTAATCATTGAGCAGTTTTTTGTAAAAAGATTGAATTGTCAAAAGACACCTTCACTCAATACAAAGTCAATAGAGTAAGATGAATTGCCCTCCCCACCCCCGAGTGTGGGTGTGGCCTAAATGTGCTCTGTCTCTATTGACTAAAACCGACAATGAATTACCTCTACACATGGTAAATGCCGGGATCAGCTTATTGTTCTGTGCCAAAGAGGAGCTGAAAATACTATAGAGGATGACTAACCTCATCCTTTAAGCTATTGCAATACAGAGAATACAGAAAATAGCAAAAATCTTACAACATAATACAATGCAAGTACAACACTGGCATATCTGGTGCAGCTCATGATGTAGTTTTGTTTAGGTATCCATAAATTATACCATGGCACTCAATATTAATATGGTTCTACAAACCCTACATTGTATCCTCTTAAGCAGTACAAATATTTCCTCTTGCAACATTACATGGCTCTGGGGTAGCTGATTAACACCGACTACTGTTTAGCATTACCCAACATTGAATACGGTTTAGCATTACGCAAGTGTCAGCTTTAAAGCTTGATTTATTGTTCTGCATTGAATCTATGTCATAGGTAATGTGCAGCCTTGTACCCTACACCGTAGCCTGATGTACACCTCTCCAGAAATGTAGCTACACATTGTGGTGATGCAGACCGCAACAACTGTGATTAGTTGCATTGCATTTCTTGTTCATGTCTCTCTCTGGCTGGACAAGCACAAAAAAAAAAAAAAAAAAAAAGACACCCTCAGTTAGTGCATTGGTCATACAGACCTTCTCTTCTTCTTATCTGTTTTGCAGTAATTTCAGTAAAAGTAGCTGCTGTTGAACATCTATTAGTTTTAACTCCAACATGACCTACACGGTTTCAGTCACCACCGTTACTAAGTGGCAAGGAAACACAACACAGTGGGATAGAAACCCTCCCACCAGGTAGCATTTTGGTGGTATAATTGCAGAGTAACAAAAACACACCAGTCACAGCAGTGCCATAAGTCATAATCATAATTTTTATGATTACATGTGTATGTACTGGTTACTACACAGCATGAATCAAACCTTTTGACTTTTTCAACGATCCAGTACATGTGTCTATATGGCCAGTACAGGTCAGGCAAGCTGTATGTTGATTGACTGGTATCGGGTAGAAGAAAAGCATTCTTTTAAATCCTCCTATTGGCATAGGCCTTATATTGCTTTTCCTTTATCACAACATAGAATGGTTTATTGTCTGATACTGTTATTTTTATTTGTATATGTTTTTAAGTGACTAAGCTATAGTTCACCAAAACATTTATAGCATATGTTGTGCATTATTAACGTTAGCTTATTATATTTAACATAATATGTAACATTTTAAAAAATACATTGATTATATCAAAAACTGTGTATGGTATGGGAGTAATACTGAATGGTGTTTGTAGCAAGCATATAAGAAAATTACTTAACTTCGACATAAGGGGAAACAGATAAACGAATTTTGGGGGCTGCTACAATACACGGAAGTGGCACAGATGCAAAGTTAACAGTTGAGATCCGCTAAGATAAAAAGCTATTTAGCAAAGCTCCCCACAGACCATATTTTTCTATAACATTACAAAGAAAGTGTTTGATGGAACTAAGCTAATCACGCCGGCGGAAGAATTATAACTGTAACACGATAACAAAGACAGGTTTGTGTCCCCAAGAAATCTCGTTTTAACCCCTTTCTGCATCTTGCTCGCTAGCTTAAGAGCTAACGACGGCTGTTGCCTGAGTCAGCTTGGTTAGCAATAGTACGCAAACATGAATTACGTCTGGTTAAATCCAATAATGATTATCAACGTTAAACTAATGCATACAGCACAACTTTATGCAACACAACATTATATAGCAGAAACTGAGATGTGTAACAGTGTTTAAAGGTTATCTCACCACACTAAATCACCAATCCTCAGATGCACCGTCGCCATCTTGCAACTTTAATAAAACGTCGCACTGAACGAGGGCAAAAGACAACACCCACCCTCTAATCAAATGTGAAGACAAACCCTCCCCCTCTTTATGCACGATCCAGTGGGAAAGTAACGGATTACATTGACTCAAATACTGTACTTAAGTACTGTTTTGAGATATCTGAACTTTACTTAAGCATAAGACTTTGTGCTACTTCCACTCCAAGGAAGCACAAAAATGGAGGCTCGTATCCCGTAATTATGACTTACTATCTCATAATTACGAGATCTTTTTCTCAGGATCTCGTAGTTATGAGATAAGAATATCATATTACGAGATCGTTTTCTCGAAAATATGAGATAATGCAGGGGTTGGAACGCTGCAGAACCTGCCTGAAAATCATCAGGTTTTAACGAATTTCTCAGTATCCGAGTAATTCAGTGGTAGTTGTCACTATATCAAATAGTGCATAGCAAAAGTGAATTGTTAATAACTAATTCAGCATACTTATTGTTCCAAAATGTAAACAAATATAGACGGCCTCAAAGTCGCTGCCAACAGTGTAACTCACTAAAGCCCTCACGATATACATGAACTGTACTGAGCAGGAGTTGGCAAGCTTCCGAACCTGCTGGAGAAACACTGGGGTTTTAAGATTTCTTTAGTAGGTTATCTATGTAATTCTGACAGCACATTAAACAGTAGGCTAGGTAGAAAAATTAACTGCTACTAGCTGATTCGGCGTACTTAGTGTTCCAAAATAGGCCAATAGCCTAGGCTAAAATAGTGCCTACTGAAATGAACAATGTGCAACCTTTAATTATACAATGAAAAATACCTTATTTTTGTGAAAACCCATTTGCAGATTCAGGGGTCCATATCAAATAATGTGTTAATTAAAGGATAATTAATGAATGTAAATACATTCATGACGTTTTAAATGATTTTATCCATCCATCCATTTTCCTCCGCTTATCTGGGACCGGGTCACGGGGGCAGCAGTCTAAGCAAAGATGCCCAGACTTTCCTCCAGCTC